>NW_026252533.1:0-48145 GCF_025094135.1 Mucor mucedo | reverse complement strand
AAGTATGAAGCTGATAAACATTCAGCAAGGATGATTCCAACATGGGGCGTACGTTTAGACCTACCGTTTGATGATATTTACTAACAACGGATTTAGTCCCTTTAATGTTTCCGAATAACATTTATCTTTTATCGATTGTATATGTTATTTAGGTTTATGTCAAACACTCGGCGAGAGTTAATCGGGTTGACCCGAAGGGACCTCACCTGGTAACACAGATATTCCAACGAATTTTTTTCCAATTTGGATTGCATGTAATGTGTCTTACAAATAAATGCCTTGCCTTTTCTCCAGCGCTGCCGAACAAATCGCTATGTAGATCTGTTCTGCATTTGATGTAGGGCTCTAATAGATAGGCAGTGATGGCTGGAAGTTAACATATTTTTCTGTTGCGAATCGATTCTCTACTCATATCACCACCTACCTGCACATCAGCCAATCCAGAATTCAACTCAGACGGTTTAATACTTTGATAGTACGTAAGCAATACAATCGACGGCCTTCAATTTTCCAATACATATCCACCTATATAGATGAAACAATCTACCAAAATAAAATGTCATTGTTTCTGCAGGTCGTACTTGCAATCGATACTGGTAGAATTGATTTAATGACTCCCATGTTTTGTCATTCGGTTACTGCTTAAACTATGATCATCCCTTCCTTGATTTTTTTGAATGACGTCATTGTCTAAATTTAATTCCAAATTAGTGTTCCATCAGTCATCACCTCCAGGGCACATCAATGCAAAATGTAAGGAAATGTATGAACTGTGACAGTCATTCTGTTTTTTGCGAAAATTCATTTACAGTTGAAAAGACGACGACCTCACTACTACCTTTTGTATTTTCATCTGGTACCGTTGCATCCGCAGTATATGCGACAACTTTGTCTGCAATAGGTACATCCTATACCCGACCAAGTCCAGGATTTCCACGTACGTGAACATACAAATGTTTGACAACATCTTGGCCAGGAACTTTGTTTGCCGAAAATCTTTGTCTAGCATTTTCCAAAAAAACGGACATGCGGTTGTACGACATGTCTTATTTGATTCGACTGAGCAACCAACTGACGATCCAAAACTTCATTGAAATTGATATGCGGCTGGACGTACACGTTAGGATCACTAAAGCAAACCTGAACAAAAACATGCTTTCAATCATCGCTGACGGTTAATGGATCGAATCGGCGATAAGTTTCTCCTTCGATTCTAAACGAGAACGATCCTTAATTTGATCCACTGAACATCTCATCCTTGTAATCCTCTCCGAAAGAGGTAACTGCAAACGCATTGTTCTACATTCTCGTATTTTTTTTTGAAGTCCGTACTGGTAGGTAGCTCACCTGTCAAACGATTTTGCATGAGAATGGTTGGCATAGCTTTGATTTCAATTTTGACTTTTCTATTACGGCAGTGAAATAAAAAATTTTGATAAGTTACTTGTTCTTTTTAAAACGGAAGCAGCATGGCATGGTAATAAGGTCATCTTTCCTTCATCTCTTGTTAATTATGACGTCCAAAAAAATCAGTAGTTGAATCTTCACGGTATATACTTCTTCGTTCACGAAGAATATTTTTCTTTTCAAAGTTAACAAGGCATACACGGTTCAAGTGGTGATCTCTGGCAAAATTTAGAATAAGTTTTTAAAAAAAAAGTTTGGGTTCCATTTCAATTTACCTGTTGGGGAACGTGAATTACTTCCAGAATCGGTGATGCTGGTCGCGTCATTCAGGATCTCATTTTTAATATGGGAGTCTCTACTGCTATCACTAGATCTCGGGGTTCTTGGAATGTTAATTCGACTTGATTTTTTCTACCTCCGGGCTTAACCGATTCCGCTGCGTTAAATCTTGCTCTGCTCCTGCGTCCAGGACTGCCTCCATTGAAATGAATAAATTCGTGATCACCAATGTTCGACATTTGTTATTGTTAGTGAAAAAAGGTGCCGAAGAATATCAAAGCTTTTTTATTTTGATTTTATAGTTGTGACACTCAATTTTTGGAAACAGCTATTTTATATTTTTTTCACTCAATGTTTTAGGAACTGTGTTGGTCGGGACTTACAGCCCCTACCAATTAACTCAATGCTAATACACATTTTTCCACTCTGTGTTTTGTGTACTACGTAGATCGGGAATGACAGCCCATCGCAATTCCTTAAGTATTTGTCATGCACATACATGTCTGTTGCTCGACCAGCGCTTCGCTTGGCCGTGCTTAATAAAAAATTATTAAATAAAAAAGTCCTTATTGCTAAATATGGTATATACTGCAAAGTCAAAACAATCATTAAAGCATTGCTTATGAACAAGTAATCATATAAAAAAATTTGATGCTTTGCCACTATCAATAAGTGTACCTGGGAAGTTTTTCCCATTGTTATTCTTGTAAGTTTATTTAAATAAGCTGCCACAGAAGGAAACAGGAACAAGAGGCAAAAACTACTTGGCGACACGAAGAAGGCAATGGGTTCGTTTAAAAAAAAGTTTTTTTATTAAGAAGGGGTTGGGGTTAGTACTAAAATCCAAAATATCGCTTTTCGAATAAATAACTAGTATTAATTTATGCTATTTACTATACATGGAGAAAACTACATTGAGTTTTAAATGAAGGATCAAAAGGATGTTTCACGGAACAGTTACCATGAGCAGGTTATTGAAAAGGATCAGTAGTTGAGATTTGACGAGTACTAGCAGATTGGATTAAGTGGATATTAATTAATGTAATGGTTCAGGCAATTTTTAAGGTTGGAGACGGGTGTTAAAAATGGATTACGAATAAACGTAATAGAGGATCGGGAGAGGATTTACTACGCTTTAGTCCTACAGGAAGCGGGAGTAATACTGAGAAACAAATTTATGACATGTTTTACAAGTAATTCCGTGGCCAGCAAGATATGCTTGTATGACTTTGGCACATGGTTGTACAGGGCGTTAGATAGCGGGCGCAATATACATATAAAAACTTTACCGAAAAGGTTTCAAAAGGGATTCAAGATTATAATTAAGTTATGTATATAATAATAATACTGACAAAGGCAATGACAAATTTTAAACATGCAGTAACACCAACTCGCAAGACAGTTTACCAAGCGGATTGCCAATGTCATTAACGGACGTAGTCCCTAACGAAATTGTTTTCTAACTATAAAAAACAGTTGATACCAATCGTTTGTTGGTGTAGACAATGCATACCTCACTGTTATTAATTTTTTAAATCTACACTGCGTCACCTCGAGAATCATTTCTTAAATAAAATATGCGGCGTTTTAAAATTCTAAAACTATGACATTTGTACAGGAACTTCCTGATATTTTGAAAATAATACGAACTTCCCGGAAAAATAGGCTCGTTTCGATACATACAATTTAACATAATAGATTACGGGTGATTGGGCAACTTCTTTATCCGGTAGTCACAAGGTAAAATCTTTACGTCATAAATTCGAATGTATTTTTTTTATTTTATAGTAAAGACACTGTGATTTTTTTCTATCTTTTTAACAAAGTTTATTCTAAAAAATGACTAAACAACTAGCTCTTTGCCGGTACGTATTTCATTATTTTGTCATTTCAATAAAACACACATGCCTAATGTCACCAATGTACTGATTACGGGAGTAATTAAATTCCAAAACGTTTTCCTTTTTTACAATTAGTCCGTTTATTCCTCCCTCCGTTCTCGTAACGAGTAAAAGACTTCTCTCCTCGACCACTTTTTGGTCTGGAGAACCGGAGAAGAGTCCGAAAAGAAGAAAACTCTTTGTCGTCCCTGTCGTTCCTCGCTTCCGTTTGTTTGTCTCGCCTTCGCGGCGTATTCGGGTATCCCCTCGTCGTCCTTTTCGTGGTGTGTTTCCTCCACCTGCTGTTTCTGCGTGTGGGTTTGCCGCGCCTCCGACACTTTTCCCTCTTCCTTCTTTTCTTCCGTTGAGGTTGGTGGAGAAAAGAAAGCGTTTTTCGGTTTTCTTCCCTTCTTTTGAGCCGGAAAACCAAAGAAAAAGAAAAAAGTTGTGACTTTCTTGGCCCTTACAGCGCCTAATAAAACTGCTAGTTTTGTTCCAATTTCATCATTTGTTCAAGTACAGTTAAAAATCCAGTAATTATTTCCTAAAGAATATTTTTTGTGAAGTTTGTTTTGATTTTCTTTTTATTTTAATGGGTTAAGTCAAATTCAAAATCCATGATTCGGTTTTCTCCAACGTCATGTACTGTAAAGTTTGTAATTCAAATTATATTCGTTGGAATTTTATAGTCTCATCGGATTTTTCGATAGAAAACATTTCTGGTTGTTGGATTAAGTAACAATGAACTATAAATATGTATACATATAATCGATAGGAAATTTGGTCTGATTTCCGCACTTACGAGGGGTAATTGTTAATTGTAGTAAATCGTCTCCTATAGCCCCTGATATTCTTGATTGGGTCATAGGAACATAAAATCCCAAAGTTCCGTAATTAAAACAAGGAAAGTTGACGGATAAAATAAGAAATTGAATCTTATACAAAAACACCGAACGTTTGTGAAATTAACTGGCGATTTAAATAGTCTAATCAGAAACGAATAACCGCTAAATTTAATCCATCCGGTAAATGAGAAGGTTTTAGATGACCTCCCTTATATAATTGGCTATTTTCAATTTGTGTAGGCGAGCATAAAAGAGGAAGACTTTGGAGATGTGCCAGCTTTAGGATAAAATAACTTCTAAAAACTGTAAGTTCTTTTTTATGGAAAGTGACAAAATCACAATACATTTACTTTATTTTATTTGTTCCTATTACAAAGCTATACGTTCTCCAAACGGTCAATATACAAAGGCAGCCAACGATAGACAATGCCAATCAAAAAAATCTTTTGAGATTCAGGTGTATCAATCGCAACAGTACCTGATTTAGGACTTTCAACTGCTCTAAAGTGTTTTCCACACGTCTTGATTTACCATCTTCCATGCTTAATATATATCACGTAATCTGATGCTGTTCAAAAAATGATTTAGCTTATGCCATGCATAGAATGACTAGGACAGCTATCACTCTTCACCCTTTCATATATTCATCCGTTGCAATGACGACCATATCCTGGGAATGGGAACTCTAGAAAACAATCCTGTGGACGCATTTTGGGGCTTACAAAGATTGATTTTAACATATTCAAAATGTTTATTCAGTTTTGGACCCTTACCAGTGACTAACACAGAATCTTGTCCTTTCATGCAAAAACACCAGAAACTATTATTGAACCATTGCCATTTTGAAATGCTGCCAGACAATCAATTTTGGCTATTCTTTCCCATTTCTCTCCAAATCCCCCATTGCTTAGATCCTGATGATGTTAAACGAAATGCTGCTAACCAGATCAAAATTTGTTGCACAAGTAATCGTCGTAAATGTTAATAGTGTCAGCCGAATGTCCTTTGCGTCAGTTAATTGCCAGTATATATAAGGGCGGTGTGAGCGTTATTCTCAATTTTAAAAAGCTACTCGCGATTGATTTTTCGGATTGACCATCCTGAAGCCCATGATCACCCGATTCGACTGTGTGAGAATGAATGGTGAACGAATAACTGTGTGTCTGCAGAAAAGAGTTCTTTGGATGGAATATTCCCTTTTTACCGTCTTGCTTTCGACTTTATTAGTGAATTAGGGAAGCTGTTCGACAATATTGACCTGAGAAGTTTTCGTACGAAGAAAAGTATTGTAAATGGCGATAATATCACTAGTCATTCCTAAGGTTGTGGAATCATGAAGCCGAGTCATGTCTAAGATTAGTCGTCCAGTAAGTTTCTGAACCCGATTTGTTTCCGATTGTAGTGTTGATAAAGTTCGAAAGCGATATTCCATCCTTTTTTGCAGGCGCGGTAGATGGAATTCTAAAGACTGAGGATTTTTTTTGAAAACTTAAAGGGAACCTGTTTTTTAAGCGCGGAGATCCAAAGAAACCAATAAATGTGAGCGCTTACCTGCAACGTACGCTATTAATTAGAAGTCAAATATAATATTTTTTCGTCTTCATCATTTGTATTCTCCTCTGAAACATTAGCAAAACTTCTATTAATTTTTTTAATACTATAAGTGTTATTATGGGTTTGATCATGGCAGTTGAAATAAAAAATGTGCGATCCACAATTTGATGGTAACCACATATATCTCTATCAGACAAACAGTTTAAATGTTGTTTGATATGGTTCCAATTTTATTTCGAAAAAATGGCGTTTAAAGATATCAAAATGAAACAGACTCCTTAAGATCCGCAATAGCATAATCTGGTATATCATCTACGTTAGAGAAGACGTTTTTAACGTGAAGTATTTCGATTCAATTTTTCAACCATTGGCAACAAGCCAGGTTTGAGTTAAAATTTTAATTTTGACCATATCTTTGCTTTTGCCTTTCTTTCTCGCTATCTAATACGTCAGGACTAGTATAGACGCAATATTCCACAGGTTTACTAGCTATCAAAATTGTATCAAAATTTTTTCTAAAGATGATTACGTAATGAGCGTTAAAGCTTGAACAGTTTTGAGCGTTCAGTGTCCCATTCAACAGTGATAGAATCTATGGAGAAACGGGATCAAACAGTAACTTCTCTGCTGCCTCGTAGATAATACTTGTATTTGAATCCTTATAACAAACCGTTGTACTCCTTTCATATATTGGAATTAAATTCAACTTGAAGACCCAAAGATCAAACTTTCTGGCCTTATATATGTAGTACAAACAACATGATTCCCAAGCAAAGTAAAGAGATCACTTTCCTCTAGACCGTAAGTTGTTTGATACAAGGGTTTTTATTGAATTGTACACGCAAATCGTATAATCGACAAAAAGTCAAATACTTAAAATCCGTGCCACAGCGGCATCATTCACCAAACTACGGAATGAAACAACACGAAAGTTATTCGCATTATTTTTGTTCCGATTCCTGAAAAGTCTCAAAAGTCCACATCTAGTTGAAACTCATAGCGGTAATAAATTGACTTCTTAGAAAAAAATGGCCGTAAATAACCACAGTTACTTAAGGATCAAGTCCCCAGAATGGGACCTGATAACTTGATTTCATTATTGGCATATTATGCTATCCTAATGTCATCTCTTGTTACTTTCTTTGAATTAGAAATTGGTGAAAATAGTAATGTTGACATGCCTTAAGAATTTGGCAATGCCGAGAACAGAAAAATAACAAAATATGTGTTTTATTATATGTGACAAAAGAAGAAAGAACTATCCTAATTTTTGACTTCGGTCAGCAATGCTCTGGGTTTCTGATATATTGTTAATATTTTTAGACAGCCAGTGTAATGGATATCATTTTCGCGATCTCCTTCTTTCTACAATGTGTACTGCTGTTGTGGGAGTTACATTGTTTTGCCTTCCATACGGTTCAATTTTTGTTATTATTAATCAACGTCCGTTAAAAAACCTTGATTCTGCTACTTGTTTTCTCCATCCGGTACCCAATCTTCTTTCTTAATCCTTAACCGCATAAGGGCCATATAGACCCTCTGTTCATTCATGCCAAAAATCAATGACAAAAGCAATTCCTCGACTCATACCACAACAGGGCCCAACATACTGTTGATATTGCTGTGAAAAGTCTTTGAAAGATCCATCGCATAACTGCCGTCAAATAAACGGGGTTCGCTTTGTTTAGGTATGACTGTTTTAAGAATATTTGTTGCATCCTGATCTTCCACTGATCCTCCAGCCAAACGTATGCTCTGGCTTATACTCGCTTCGCCTGTTCCAAGTCTTGTAATATAATCTATAATATTTTTCTGAGATCCTGATTGTGAATCTAATCGTGTCGAAAGATCATTATGCATCCAATTAAATTTTGTCTTCTAAAATTGACATGCACCGTTGCATTAAATAATTCACAGGATCGTTATATTCTTGAGCAACGATGAGCACGCGCCTGTAGAGAAACGTGTTTTAAAAGTACATTATATCATATTAATCGTTGCATTAATCTGAACTTACTCCCTGTAGTCTGTAAATATTTCATGCGGAAACAGACTAATTTGCCAAAGTGGGTGAGTAGGACAGTTGTCAATCTTAAAAATCGCATCTTGTACAGTAGTCGCTCGATTTAAGGGTGACCAAAAATTTCGGAAATCTCACCCTTAAATAGAAAATACCCTTAAATCGAAAAGCGTGACTATTTTAAACAGAAGTCACTACGCCATTTTTAACCATGAAATATGATCATTACTGCGAAATATTTATTTTTATTCGGACATTCAATATATTTGATCAAAAAGTTAGAAAAAAGTCAAAAATACACTGTCAAATCGTTCGATTTAAGGGTATGGGGAATTGGAATCTCACCCTTAAATAGAATAGTGGTTTAGTGGTGTTACTGCTGGGGACGGAAGATGTTTTTACAAAATCCACCCTTAAATAGAAAATACCCTTAAATCGAACACCCTTAAATCGAGCGACTACTGTATGAATGTTCATCTTAACATAAACGTAGGTACAAAAAATACTTTTGCTGCAACTGTTATTTCCATTACATCGTCGTTGTTAAGGTTTGCTTGCTTTATTGTCAATCTATCGTGCGTTGCGTTAAGATCTGGAAAAATCCTTTTGCGAAGTGATTCAGTTGGACAAACAATAGCTGCTGGTAATAAAATTTTCCTGATTTTAAAATGGTTAGTATTTAGAGAAATAAAGATATGTTTTTAACAAACCTTGTTGAACAGAGATTTATTTCACCGTCCTCATTACTCCTCTTGGTAATCCAGTCAAATAAGTACCGTTAATAGTTGTGTTTTTCCATCAACTAAAGCACCAGATTAGATCTTCATTTAATCCAGCTAAGTTGGCTATTCTTGCTAAAGATCCACGAAGAAACTGTTGCTTGTTCGACACAATATCAGCTCCTTCATATGTGAAACGGAAAACATATTTCGTAATAGTTCCTGGATTGCTCGACTAGCTGCCGGCGATTCTAGTTTATCATAAATTGGTTTTGATAATTAGATCACGATCCTGCTATTGATTGAATAAATTTTAATACACTAGAAGTGCGGAATAAGGGTCGAATGGCAACTTGTATATAACAATATGCAAGGTTTTGAGCGAAAGAGATTTGAAAATCTAATTTCAACATTTTCCAGTTTGCGATGAAATAGCCCATTCGATCTGCGAAGGAAAAATCTTGAAGTATTAATTGAATATAAAATCGATCCTTATTTTTATCATGACAAAGTATCTATCTTATAATGTCGGATTATTGAGTCTCAGTTCATTACTTGCTCTATTATGAACATGATTTTCTACCTTTTTATTTTGAACTATTCCACAAACAATTTGGGTTCATTCAGCAGCTCAAATTGTTTATGAGTAGACAGATAACGAATATTTTGTATCATTTGGACAAGCCCCAAATTAAACTTGTTTAGTTATATTCCCTTGCGTAATACATTGAAAGCTTTCTAAAATGTTTGTGGGTCTGAAATGTTACTTGCAGCGATGAACGGCTATTCGTTGAATTAGTATTGTTCTACAATGTAAATGACATTTTCCGTCGGAAAAAAGTATTTCTCCATCGTATGGTTATGAAGTTGTTTTATCCCCTGGTGAACTAGCGTATTAATTATGACCCATGTTTGGACATAACAAACGAAATTACTGTTCTTAATGACACATAAAGCTAATTGTTGACCAATATTTTCACAATTAGATTCTCTTTCAGCAGGTCATTGTTATTTTTATATGTTAAAAAGAATGGTAAAAACTGAAAATAACTTGATAAATTAATCGTTACATATTAAAAATACTTTCACATGGAATATATTACGTCATCAGGTCACACGGCTTTCTTTTATTTAAAAGTCGTTATAATCCGGAAGGTTATTTTCCTTCCTTTCTTTCCTGTCCCAACCGAGTTTTTTTAAAAAAAATAATGTTACAAGCTGTTGCTTTCTTCTCGTAAGTATTCGATACTTTTACTCTTTCGATAAATTACCAATGGCTAATGTCGCCATTGGACTAATTTCTAAAGAAATTTAATTTTAATCCTCGTTTGTCGTTTTTTTATTAGGCTTTTTCCTCGTTCTGCTTCTCTCCCCGTGAGAAAACGAAAGCTATTTTTGGTTTCTCTCTGCTCTTCGGAGCTAGAGAGAACCACGAAAAAACAAAAACTGTTTTCTCCTGCTGCTATTGGTCGTCGTGTCCGCCTCTGTGTGGCACCGCCACGTCGTTCTCGTGCTCGTCGTCTTCGTCCTGCGGGTGTCCGTCTTCGTCCTCCCTTGGCTCCTGCGTGTGGCCCTCTTTCTCCCTTGTCCTTTCCTGTTGTGGCTTCCCCTCGGATGAAGGAGTCAGAAAAGCGAAAACGCTTTTCTGTCTCCATCTCAACATCCGAGGTGGAACGCCCAACTAAAAAAATAAAATTTTAATTTAGTTGTTTATTTAAATTTGCCCAACCAATGTTTGAGTTTTATGATAAGAACTGTATTCCAGTTAAACCGTTAATAAGAATTATCACGGAGTTTAATAGTATTTTCAGTATATTATCGGGGTCCCTTTTATCGCGTTATATACAAGAATATCTTTAAGCCGCTTGTAAATTTTTTTTTAATTGTATTGGGTTTTCTTCTTTTGTTTTGAATTGACTGGATTAGTGGCACCTGATTTTTCCAATAGATTACAGGGAAAATATATCAGTTGCTTTTTGCTCTTCCTAACCATCTTTGCGAACGAAGTTCTTCTAGTCCCTTCGAAATGCGTTTAAAACAAAAATCAATGATATTGCAATGATCATCTCACCTTTTATGCCCCTATTATTTTTTATTCGGAATTCAATTTTATACTCAAACTTTAACCTATATCTGTCAGCTTTTTATTTCCTTTGGCATAATTCGCATAAGTTATAAACAACCTTTGCCATTGCCTATTCTTTTATTTCATTTCTTGTTTTCTTTCTGTATAGATATAGATTATAAACTTCCATTCTTTTCGAGATATATTTCATAGATATTTTTTGTTCTATTACCATCCTTTTTCCGAAGAAAAAACTGCTTTTAATAAGCTATTCATTCTGGGTTCAGTCTCGCTCGTGTTGTTACTACTTCTTTCTGAGGGATGACGGCATTGGCTAATCTTCCCGAAAAATCTTCAACAACAAAGAATATTGTTCCTAGACAGCTGTTAGGTTGTTTTTTTTAATTGCTGACATAATATCGTTCTTTCTATTTACCATCAGTTTCTGTTAGTTTGATTTTGTTTACTAATCCCTGTCGGGACTGTGTAAACATATTGAAAAAAATAGTAGAGTTGCTTAAATTTCATCTACAAGAATATTGTCTTTTCCCAATTAAACTCTTCAACCGATTACTGTATCCTGGAATAGTGTACTACATTAGTAATTGTGGTTACTAGGTGTCTCCTTTCTCAGTATATGTAATTGTAACAAGTTGGTGGAAGAGGACAGTTTTTGTAGGCTCTAAGTTCATCTACAGTGACGATGACGAACATCAAAGTCTTGTGGTTTTATCCATATTTACCGTAGTCGAATTACGTTACACCATGATAATCCATAATAATTGACATTATCTTTGTTCAAAGTCCTGAAAAGTCTCAAAAGTTCCCACCTAATTGGAACTCAGAGCGGTAATCGACTGAATTATTTGAAAAAATTACCGTAAATAACTGCACTTATTTACGGATCAAGTCCCCAGAATGTGACCTGATAACTTGATCTAATTATTTGCATATCATGCTCTCCTAAAGTGATAAGTTGTTACTCTCTTTGAAATAAACACTTGATGGGAATAGTAATGTTGACATGCCTTATGCATTTGACAATGAGGAGAACAGAAAAATAAAGAAATAGGTTTTTTATTATATGTGACAAAAAAAAACAAACAAAAAGCCACTCTAACATTTGGATTGGGTGAGCAATGCCGTTTGTTTCAGAATATCTTGTTAGTATATTTTGACAGCGAGTGTAGTGAATGTCCCTTTTGTGATCTCCTTTTTTTTGCAATGTCTACAGCTGTTCTGGTAGTGATATTGTTTTGTCTTGCTCGTCGTTCCATTTCGTTTATTTTTAATCGGAGTCTGTTAAAAAACGTTTTTTCTTTTTCTTCCTTTCTCCATCTGTTACCCAATCTTCTCTCCATATCCTTAATTGCATGAACGCCCTGTAGACCTTCTGTCCGTTCAAGCTACGAGTTAGCGAGGGAAACAATTCCTCGACTCATACGATAACAGGGTACAACATTACTGTTATTATTGCCATAAAAAGTCTGTGATTGATCCATCGTATTACTGCCGGAAAATGAGTTGGGTTGGCTTTGTTGAGGTATGGCTGTTGTAGTGATATTTGTTCTACCCTGATTTTCCCCTGATCCTCCAGGTAGATTAATGTTCAGGCTTATACTCGCTTGGCTTGTGACAAATCTGGTAATATAATCATTAATCTTTTTTTGAGATGCCGATTGTGTATCTAATCGTGTCGAAAGATCATGGTGCATGTACTTAATTTTGTCTTCTAAAATTGGCATGCACCGTTGCAACAAAGATTTGACAGGATCATTGTCTTCTTGGGCGACGATGAGCATGAGCCTGTAGAAAAACGTTTTTTGTGAGTACATTATATCATATTGATTATTGCATAAATCTAAAGTTACTCCTTCTGGGCTGCAAACAATTCATGCGAAAAAAGACTATTTTGCCAAAGTGGGTGAGTAGGAAATTTCTCCATCATAAAAACAGCATATTGAAATAGTCTTTTTCTTAACATAAACATAAGTCCAAAGAAAGCTTTTGCTGCAACTGTTACTTCCATTTCGTCGCCGTTGTTTGGGTTTGCTTGCTTTGCTGTGAATCTATCGTGCCATACGTCCAGATCAGGAAAGATCATTTTGCAAAAAGAGTCAGTTGAATCAACACTAGTTCTTGGTAAATAAATTGACCTGATTTTGAAATGGTTAATTTAATACAAAAAGAATGATTTGTTTTTAACGAACCCTGCTGAACAGTGAATCCGGCTATTAACCTCATTACTTCTCTTGAAAATCCAGTCCAATAAGCACCGTTCATGGTTGTATTGTTCCATTTATCTATGCGCCTGATTTGGTCTTCATTTACTCGAGCTAAGTTGGCATTTCGGGCTACAGATCCACGATTAGTACGTGTTTTGTGATCGAGCTTATATACAGATATAACTGTGTCATCAATTCTCTCTTTCTTATTTGATAACCTTTCTATAAATCATTATTGCATTACTCTTTAAATCAAATACATGCTATTACACTCTATTTACTACGCATTGATTACTCATCAATACATAGAAAACAATAGTCATACATTTATTCCAGATAATATAATCCAATGATATGATCGCTCGTCAATAACAAGATTCTCGAAGGTACCATGAGATGCTCGATCTTTAATTGACAATACGCCTATTGTATGTTTTACAGGTTTCACTTTAATGATTGATATTCAGCCAGCCCTGAATATGTATATAAAGAAACCAATTTATTGTATAATAAAGACTTTAGTTTATTTTTGCCGTTTGATAATTTTACTTCGTCAACTTTCTTTATTTTATTCTTATTTCGTTGTTTTATCTCTGGAATTTCTCAAGGGAACAGAAAACTCGTTCAATGCCGGACGGAAAAATTAGACATGTTTAAGAAACACTTAAAATCCTTTTTTGAAGCCTTATTTTAAAAGCAAAATGGTAGGAATAACACCTAAATACAACTATACCAAACTTAACAATACCTGCAATACATACATATACTTTATAAAAAGTCTCTTATTTTATTTATGTCAATCAGCAGAATATGAGAAAGAGCTCTTTTCCATCCATGACATTTTTCTGCCATGCTTCCAGCGTGCTTGTGACACACTAAATTCTCCAAAAAGATCTATTTGTGATGACATGCATTGTCTAATTCATTATGATTCTGAAACTTCGCTCGTTTTTTCGCAATTCGTTTTCCTATGAAAAGCGGAATGCAATCTATTAAAAAATGTTCAATACACCTTCGTTGAAGATTCTAATAATTAAAAGGTATACAGTATCTACAATTCATTAAGAAAATTTTTAACTTTCTAAACACTATATGTGTCAGGTTCATAACACCAATCAGACGCTAGTTACATCCGTTTAGTATCAGTACAACGTCTTAAGAAATCTTGCGTTTGCAATTCGACGGCTAGTTCAAGTTCAATGTTCCGACTGAAGACAAACGTAGGGACAATAAATAACTACCATTTGTTTGTCTATTGTGACTAGCAGAAGAACTAAGGAAAGACACACCCGATAAAAACAAGTCTAACGGGATTAAAAAACCACAAGAGTTAGCCATAGTTGAACTGGTTCTAATTATCCAAAAAGAGTACTCCTGAAGGTCAATTTAACTGCACGGACAAGAAGAAAGCGGCGACAATAAATTATCGTCACCGCAAGGCAAAGTCTAATTTTCCCACATCATCAGCGGTTTATAAAGTGGATATTTCACAAACCCAACTTGGTATAGTACTTTTTATCTATAACAACTTCTTCTGAAAAATATTACCTAATGTGCAGATACTCGACTTTTTTTCTAAACGCTCTCGGATGATGTTACCGAAAGATTATTTTTTAAAACGCCTAAGAAGAGCGAATACGGCTGAGCAATGCTTTACAACTATTGCGGAAATCAGATGGAAATAATCAGATAATACAAAATGGAATGAAGCTAACATTAAGCATATACATAAATCTGACCTAGAAGTAATATTTTATTTCTGTTGGGCGAGAAAACAAGATTGTCAATAGATAGACAAATAACACTAAAACCGTTATGGGATGCAGTCATACGTTTGTGATGAAATTCACAAATACTTTTAAAACAGATCCATTTTGATGCACCATTATATGACAAAACTAAATACCTTTAATGGAAATTGGAACGCAGTAAAAATTAAAATTTTATTTTTTTAATAGGGCGTTCCACCTCGGATGAGGATATGAACACCGAAAAGCGTTTTCGCTTTTCGGATACCCTCATCCGAGGGGAAGCCCCAACGGGAAAACAGAAGGGAGAAGGCACAGCGCACAACGCAACAACAGGACAACGAGGGAAGAACGCAGAAGGTAGACGACGACGAGGGCTTAAACGGCGTCGTCGTGTCACGCACAAGCGGACACGGCGAGCAACAGCGGGAGCGGAAGCGACTTTTTTTCTCTTACTGGGTTTCTCTTGCTCCGAAGAGCTAAGAGAAACCGAAAAGAGTTTTCTTTTTCTCACCAAGAGAGCAGAAGATCGCGAGAAGAGACTAGATAAAGATGTAGTTATTTCAGTAATTAGTACAATTGTGACATCAGCCATGGGTAATCTGTTGAAATGACAGTTGCTTTCAATACGTACCGGAACGAAACAACGTTTTGAAACATTTTTTTAAAAAAATACTTTTGATGAAAAAAAAAAGCAACCAAAAACAATCTGGTCGGTTCGATCCTATTTTTTTAAAAAAAATACATGGGAACGGATGACGTGACTAAAATTGAAGAAATTTAAGTCACGGTAGATCATGTTTGGCTATGCCCGGTAGAAACATCGAATATACCGTTATAATTATGAATAACCTTTGGGAGGAATTAAAATTTTCGTAGCGAGGTCGAACTTTTTATGGTTTGAAAAGGGTATAAGCTGATTCCGCAATTAAAACCACTGTCATGTAGTTATCAACAAAAATATGTATTAAGAATAAAGCGGACGATTGCTACATAGACGAGCAATTGTCATCACATGTCAATTTGCTGTTTCATGGGAAAAGTGATTTTTTTAAAAACTCAATTTCGTTCATTGACATTGAGGATTAACAAAATAACCACAACCCAATGCGTGTGATGAGCTACATGTTTGTCAACTTATTAAGCCTTTGAACCTAGGTTTAAATAAAAGAAATATTAAAATACACCTACATCAACTACCTTCATACTCGCTCCTGTTCAAAAAATGGTTTTGATCGCTGTTACCGTCGGTTACTTACGCCCGTGAAACAATAATCGTCTTCATTTTGATTTAAACTGTAACAAATATATGTTCACCTATAATTCCGTTAAAAGGTTTCCAAATGTCATTGATCGTAACAATTTTATACGCACTGATGAGTATTTCTTTTGGCAGGAGATGAAGCGAAGTGGATTTTCAAAAATTTATCTAATGTCCCCTTAAAACTAAAAAGTGGATGAGATTATTACAATCAGGACAACAATTGTCTTGGACACTGCAAAATAACAACGTATGACAATTAGATTAACATAAACTGTCGAGTTAGCTTTAAAATTAGGTAATATACTGTTAATTAGTTGGTTTAGACAATTGTAATGGCCATAGAATTAAAATACACCGCGGAAGTATAGTGTCGGTACTGAAAGGTGGATTGTCAAAAACTAGATTGGAAGAAGATGACCTAATCGCAAGTAAAGTTCAACCACCGATGGGCATGCAAGATAAATAGGTGGCGCCTTTAGATTTTTTGTTTGGGAAGTCGGTTTAGTCATGCAAAACAAGTATACTCAGCATATTACCAGATTCTATTAGGAAAACTTGATAAAGGGTAATAAACAACGGATCCAGACGGAATGATTACTTGCGTAATCATACAGTATTTAAGTGAATGTTTCTACATTTTGAGGACAATGAGAATATGTCTAGGATGGGTAAGAATTGGAGATGATGTTGTGTATAATGCAATTGCGGGGCACTTGCGGTAAATTGCCAGATACCATACTGTATAAACTCTTGTGGAAAGAGGTCTATCCTTATAGGTTTTCCATTTCTTATACTACACATGGTAGTCGGTTTGGGAGGGAACAAGAAACCACACAATAGACCCCCCAATTGTTCTGTTTGATCTAAAGCGAGAATCTATTGGGAAACATAAGTCTTAAGAAATTGATGTAGATTAGTAGACCCATTCCTCTCTATACTAGTACCCAGTAAACTTCAAAAACTACCAATAGATTGCATATACCGATTGGCAACGGTAACCTAAAATTTACGATGTTCCTCAAAAAATGTAGTTTGACGATCAGATCACTTTCGAATGATATGGTTATTGGGTTCGATGAAGAAGAAATAAACTACCAAGAATTTAGACATAAAGGCGGAATTGCGAGAAATAATCACAGAAAATATTTACTCAGAGGCCGGAATAATTGGTATGTTGCAACTGAAATGTCAATTAATGCTGAGACATGTTACAAAAACATAGCTCATTACAACTCCGACTGGGGATAGTTGTATGTAGGTAAGAAACCTATTAAATAAATAACAATTCTCTGTCAATTGTGTTGTTAACGGACGAAATTTCTTTCTCTCATTTCAAAATAGAAGTCACCAGACGTAAGAGGAGGTACGACCAGATGCGGTAAGAAAGAGGCCGTAAGAAAAAATGCGGATACCAGCGCCAAAAAATTAATCGATTAAAATGTTTCCGCTGTACTAGCACTGTGGGAGCAATAATCAAATCAGCTAGCCAAAGACACTGTAGCCCAACTTGTTGAAATAAAGGATCTACATTACGAACACGGCATTTTGTTTTGTGAGGAACGAATTTCCGTATGGGATTTTTGGAAACCTTGATACTTTCAAAAAATGCACTGGAGATTCTAGGTCAGCAATCAATTTGATCTTATGTTAGGGGAACTTTAGGAAGCGTGGGCCTTACGTTTTATGGGAGTTGAGTACTGAGAACAACAGTTCGGCCTTTAAACGATAAATTAAGTTCGAAATGCACGTGGCATCCTTCGTTGTAGGTTTGTATGGATTTGTCAATTGTTAGGGTTTTGAGGATGCATTAAAGTATAACAAATACGTAAGATATGTTAGTTTATCAGGGAAATTTGGCGCATGGGATGAAGTCATGGGTATCTCGGGTGAATGCAAATACGCGGTTCGTTTATGCGCCGATTTTTTTGGACATTGAAAACTCCTGAGTTTTAGCGAGATTAGAGTTCTGCGTTAGAAGCAAGGGTATACTGGCTATGAAGTTCGTAGAACGCATTAAAATCACGATGTGACTCTATTAATACGTGTTAACGGTTATATTAAAAGAGTCTGGCACTTTTTCCATTACTTTTTTTGTTTAGTCTACTCTACAATTCAATATATTTAACATCGTACGTAAAATGCGAGATTAGCTATGACAGTTCTTCAATGCTTGACGATTGTAATAAATGGGATCTAATATAAAATTTAAAACTTTGCCTAAAAACTTCTTTATTTGGAAATATCGTTTATTCGTTGTTAATCCTCATTTTGTTTTGGTCATATGGCACGTTGATATATTTATTTGCACAAACCATTTTGACATAATATTCGTTTCTTCAATTTGCAGTCTCTGCTTTGCGATCTAGCTAAAAATAATTAAAAGCAAACATGTTTATATTTTATGAATACATTTTCACTATTTTTTTTTATGCATCAGAAAGTAGCATAACCAATTATTACCGTCGTTTCTATTTACAGCAAGTATCATTTGATGATCCACTTTGTAAACACCTACGATCGCAAATAAAAAACCTTTTAATTTACTTTATCATTTTTTTGCTCACAAACGTTAGTTTTGTAAGAAAAATGATTACGATTTTCGCAACCGATATATCTTCAAAGCCGCAAAATGGACAATTACTAGAATACAACAGCAATATGACATCATAATAGTTACAACTGTGGAAATCGGTGTAGATTTATAAAAATAAAAACAAGAAAATTATCAAACTTGCAAAAATTAACTAAGGCTTTATTAAACAAATAAAAGGGGGTCTTTATATACACTGTCATGAACTTACTCGCCCTGTTTATTGTCTACATAACTTAACCATGATCTCAAACCCCTTGTGAAACCTTGTTCTAGAAATCAATATCAGTATCTCTTGCCCGCTACCAAACTCCCTGTAAAACCTTGTACCAAAAATCATATCAGTATATCTTGTCCGCTACCAAACTCCCTGTAAAACCTTGTACCAAAAATCATATCAGTATATCTTGCCCGCCACCGAACTCCTTGTAAAACATATCATTAATCTGCCTCTCAATATTACTCCCGCTTCCTGTCTGACTCAACCTTAGTAAACCTTTTCCCGATCATCCTTTACTTTTATTCGTAATCCAGTTTTCCCGCCCGTATCAAACCATAAATATTCCCCGAACCATCATATTATTCAATGTCAACTAAATCCAGCCTGTTACTACTCGTCAAATCTCAATTACTCATCCTTGTCAATAATCTATTCATGTATCTGTTCCGTAAAGTCCCTTGTTAATCTATAATTTAAACCCATCGTAGTTTTTCCCATGTATAAGAAATAGTATAAATAGATGCTAGTTATTTATTAGAAAAACGTTATTCTGGATCTTAGTCCTAACCCCCTCCCCCTCTTAATAACAAACATATTTTATTTTAACCAATCGCCCCCCTCGTGTCGCCAAGTAGTTTCTGTGTCTTGTTCCTGTTCCGTCCGTGACATACACATTATTTCTGACATTGACCACAGATGGGCTGATGACGGTCGTGGGTAGATTCATCCAGATAATACTCGGATGTAATGATCCCATGTAGTTTGGGTTGGCTGTCAAGAAATTTAAAATGAGACTTTATTTTTTAGAATTCTCTCGATGACCCTTTCTTTTCTAAAGATGTTTTTCATTAACGTCTACTATTGAAAATCGTATCGGAAACTGATTAAAAGTGCTTTATTGGAGTAAGTAATTAGCAAACAAACAATCTCCACACAGAAATTTTCAATCGCTTCAAGAAAGCGAGAAATTCCAACGACGGTGGATATTTATCGTTGTTTTTATTCTAAATAGGATGAAAGAAGGAATCATTTTAAATGCCATATTAACATGCCATGTAACAGAAATAACAGTGACCAATTGGACACCACGTTATTAATCCTGATATCGGCTTTCATTATTAATGTTATAAAAAATATTATATCTTAAACATAGTATGAATTTTATGTCGCAATCCTGCAGATGTTATTGAATGATTTTACTGTCTTAATACAACGTTTTATCTTCTTGCTTAACTATAAACGTCAGCTAGGCAAAGGATCCGTGTATCTAAAAGTATTCTGAATAGGTATTAGACGAGTTTCTATTAAAACCATCTAAAACTTTTTTAAATTACACTTCAACTACATTCGTTTCAAATCTTGGATATAAAGGCAAAATATATTAAGTGTTTAATAACAACTGTAAGGCTCCTCAGGTTTTCCGGCATTTTCAATTTTAGCTATCCCACTGGTTATCCGGATTGTTGAGGATAACATAATAACACACCTAGAGTAGAACTATCGGAGATGATCCAATAAGGACATGATTCCATATAATCACACTGGTGGGAATTAGTTGTTCCACAATTTACCTCTATCAATAAAACAATGCTGTGTAACGTGTATCGAGCGAAGAGTCTCATAGGACCTGAGCCATAGGTATATGGAAATAAGTGCTATTGTTTGTATAATTGTTTATTTACTTCTTTATATTTATTTATTTCTTGACCTCGGTAAACTAAGTTTGGTAAATCATAAACCTGTTACGTGGCTTTGGTCTCTCCTTCTTCCTTCTGCCTTCTTTTCCCATATTTAGTAGAACCGTCAATTAAGTGATGACTGTCAAGGTTTTGCTTGTTATGGAATCACCGGTGCTGGACACTGTCAATACCCCCCTCTTGATACCTTTCAAATTGTATATAAATACCCCTTGATAGTTTTGTAGAATTATCTCTATCTTCTTTAAAATAAAAATTAGAGGCGACTTAGTCGTAACAGTACTTGCCCTTTTCTTTTTCTATTTCACAACACGGATATAGCCCAACTGCACCCAGCCAAACGTCGGATCATAAAATCTATTGCATAAATCTGAAATGTATGCATCCTATGAACGTATGTGCAACACCTGCTTTACCACCTCCTTTGCCTTTACAGTTTCTATTCGTTTTTCTCTAAATCGTATTAATGCTGTCAAGTGTTTCTGCAGAGAAGTGTAAAATATATAGAAATGTTGATCATACTTGGTATCAAAGTTGTTTTTTAGAGTTTATATTTGTAAAGTTTATCGGATTGACTTAGAAAGCCTTGTCGCGTACTGCAAGTGTCTTGTTAAAAATGTTAAATTACAGTTCGTATCGACGTCAATTTGAATATATCAGAAAATACAGCTAACCACCTCACGAGCCATAAGGTCGTACAAAACATAAGATCTTTAACGGTAATAATCGATTTCTTCTTAGAGCTTTGACCTATCTAACAAAAATTAATTAAGGTTTTAATGTTTTACTTGTTAAGATGTATGTGGTTGAATACTCACCCGAATCGTGAAAGCTTTACAAATTATTACTCGACTTTAACCTACCGTAGCATTATGACTCTATTGAATACTAAAAAACCAGATACTCCTAGTGATATTTGAAAGTCTTCAATGTCAGTTAGGCCTAGGTTTGTTCGCTACTGGTTTTATTTTGGAAGATGTATTTTCAAGAACAGACTCGTATTCTCGACCAGTCCAGAATACGCACTTTTCGGGGACACATTTTATATTTCGGACATTGTTATTGGCAGTAAATTTACAAACTCCATATATTATGAACATTTTAGACGTTTTAACATGAACCTGGTTCGAGATTAGATTCTGAACACTGCTGGGTTGTCTACTATCATTACATGAATAACAGCTTGAGATTCTCAAGCTGTTATTCATGTAATGATAGTAGACAACCCAGCAGTGTTCAGAATTAGTGTTCGAACTTTTCGAGCTTGCTCCGATCTTGCACCAGTTCGAACGAAGCTCGAACCGAGTTTTTGTACTTGAGAAATTCGAGAGTGATAATAGCGAATTAAGAATAAAATGTGAAATTTAACAAAGTAAAATTATCAAACTGCAAAAATAAACTAAACTTTATTAAACAAATAAAAGGGGGTCTTTATATACACATTATTTCAGACATTGATCACAGATGGGCTGATGACGGTTGTGGGTAGATTTATCCAGATAATACACGGATGTAATGATCCCATATAGAAAGACCATAATGAGATGTCAATAACAATAACAATAACATTCATTCTTAAACTGTGTATGTCTTGTAGCACAACATTCAGGGGAAAATGTAGTTCTTATTAATAATAGCTGTGGCACCGCAACGTGGCTGATGTAACCTTCATATGTTTTCATATTCATGTTTTTATTTAAATGTATGCCTTATACTTGTATGAAGGATGATATGAGATCAAGCCTGTACATAAAGTAAATGATCAGTATTTAATATAAAGTACCAATAAGAATTATATTTAGGATTATCAAATGGAAGATTTAAGAAGTGTAGATAGAGTCATATATTAAGTATATAGCCTCGATCACGACAGTACTCGAGCTTGCGCCACTTTTTTTGGGTTCGAGCGAGCTTCGACGGATGCTCGCTCGAAGCTCGCTCGGCTAAAATGTCGATAGTAGTCACTTTAAAGTTAAGGTCCTTCAAAGACTACAGATGGCATTTCCCCTTGATTTTAATCTTTTCTTCCCTTTACCATTTTTTTTTATTTATGCTCTAATAATTCCAATTAAAATGCTTTGGACTTTTATTTAATTGTACAACCAGCAAACACATTTACCATAGAAAATAAAACAGTGTTGCACACTATACCCAACTAAGCCAATTTTTTACAGCAACCATAGTAACATGACGTAGCTGAATTAATTTAAACTTTCATGTTCACAAATCCAAATGTATTATAATTATAGACGCAGTAATAGTTTGATTTAATTATCCGAATTTGGGGTTAAGGCTGGTGAAAAAAAAAATTTTCTTTTTCCAACTTCTATTTCATAATTTTCTGTAATTAACATCACTTTGACGTGCACTTTGTGTAATAAAAAGGGCGAGCGAGTTCGAGCTATTGTATTCGCAACCGAGCTGAGCTTAAGAAACTTCGAGCGAGCTCGAGCTGCAAAATAACGCATCCGAGCGAGCTTCGACTGGAACACGATCGAAGCTTGCTCGAGAGTTTCGATCTTCATTCCGAACACTACTTGAGATGCTAATGACCTGGGCATCCTTTAAATCATCATGTTTAAAAATTCACTCATTCAGAAGTTTGATCTAATTGCTTCATCGTTGTCAAAATTCGCCGTTATGTTCAGTTCTTTCTTTCTTTTTCAGTGAAATAGATGAGCAAAATGTAACTGCAATATTTACAATTGTTGACTTTAAGTTGGAGAATTCATTTTAAATTAGACAGGTCAGGTTTAATCTATTGTGGTAATTGAAAGTACCCTTAAAGTCATTTAAAAGATTCTGATTCATAACTTAATCTGAGATATCTACATTTCATTTTGGTCTCAAGTACTTCCGATGTGGCTTAAACTTGTGTCGGTCTTTCATACAAAAGACGACGTCATCAGTAGGCTTACTTTTTTATTTTTCGACTACAGGAGATAATCAGTGTTGTTTTTTATTTCTTTATTTTTTCATTCGAAACAAATATTAAATATGTTTTTTTTAAAAAAGTAAGTAAACGGCTTTATTGGCATTGGGACATCACGAAGATGTCAAATGAAATCATGTAATTAATGACTTCCACCATTCCTAATTATGATCTTATCTCTTTTTAGTTACAACTACGTGTTTTACCCCTCCTCTGCTTTGGCAGAATCTAGCTGGCGTCCTTTGGGTCTTTTCCCAAAAAGAAAGTTGTTTTCCGTTTCTTCGTGTTCTTCGGAAGAAGAAAAGAACACGAAACGAAGAAGAATTGGTTTCTGTCGCGTTTCCTTTCCTCGCCCTTCGTGGGTTGTACGCCGGGGTCGTTGGCGAGCTGCTCGGCGCCCAATCTGGGGTGGCCTTTGCCGACCTTCGCCCCGGGTGCTTTTTTTACCTGCCTGCCCTGCCCCTGTCAGGATTGTTTCTTCGCCTTCTTGGCAACTCTCTGCTTGTCCTCGCCGCTCGCGGCAATTGGCCGAAAAAAGAAGATGGCCTTCTGTGCTCTTCTGTCGTTCCGAGGAGGAACATATTAAGAAGAAGAGAAGAATTTGAGGCTGTCTTCCGGACGAAATAAAAAAATTTATTTGGCAAAAAAGTTTCGAGTTTTGAACTGTTATATATATTATTGTAAGCCTTAATGCGATGGGATGTTTGGCGATAGCTTCATTAAAAACTTTAAATTTCTAAGTAAATGATGATCATACAGAACTAAAATCGAAACCAATATGAAGCAAACAGTAGTAACTATGCTGTTTTGATCACATTAGCTCCAGTGGAAATAAATCCAAAAAGTCAATCAGAAACTCGATCACCTGGCTACGGATATTAATAACCTCTTTTAATGTAATTGAGGTATATGAAAGATGTCTGTTGGCGGTAAAAATTTTGATCCAAATTTTGTAAAACTCTTGTCCCGGTCACATTGACGATTAATATGGCGACGTGGCCCACACACATGTGCTTAACTCTTGGCTCTACATCGACCCTACGCAACTAAAACCTAAATTGCTTTTCTAAGATTTGACGGACCGTCAAAACCAAAAGCCAAAAACTACTTTTTCGGTCCGGTTTCAAAATTCTACTTGAAATAATTGTTCCCAATTAAGGGCTCAATTTTAGTGATCCAAAAACATTGTCTTGTTATTGCCAATATGCTACATCATTCTCGTTGCCGTGCCAATAAAAATGTTTCGCCAAATATCAAACGCTTCAAAGATGACGGGATCAAATTAATCCAGTTGTTGTGTTTTGAGGTAAGTAAAATTAAAAGGCAGTGTATAAGTAGTTTGAGACTGTTTGTAAGATTGTCTTTATTATGAAATAAAATAAACAAGTGTTTATATAAAAAAAACTATCTGCTGTACCACTATCTTTAGTGTATCTTTGAAGTTGTTATCATTTTCCCAGTGTGTATCCTGTTACCTTTAACTGCTTATTTTGTAAATATGTTACACTTGGAATTACTGTCATCTTAGACACATTGTACTTCCATATCTTTAGTAAGCTTTTGTCACTGTGTTCTTGTAACCTTGTGATATGATAGTAGCAACTATCTATATTGGGTAATTGATTCCTTAATCATTCTTAATGTATTGATGTCATAGATATAGGTTTATTTAATGTTGCAACAATATAGCAAATCACCACACCAGGCGAAGACGCTCGATGTACCTTGCATCATTTTCTGTGTCAAGTTGTTTTCTGGCATAAGCAGTAGTTTTCCGGAGTGATTCCGCATCAGTATTAAGATGTGTAGCTGATTATCGAGCAATCCCGTCAATACAAAGACCAACAGAAATATTACGTTTATTCAACCAACCAGCAATCAATTCCCAAATGTTATTTAGTCATAGCAGGCATAACCAGGATGTTGGAGGTGATACCAACAAGCATCCTTGCTATTAAAAAATGACATGCTAAAATTGTCAACGCCACTCTTACGTTCTGGATGCCTTGATTTCGTGTTTAATTTTGTACCACCACTTACGGCAAAATCAATTCTTTGACATAAAAATCGATATACCAATTCATTTGGAAGGACTCGAGTTCGTCATGACCAGTCAAAAACACAAAGCAGTAAACTATTTCTCAAATTCTACTCTTCGCTTGGGAAATAAGGGAGTATCAATTCAATCCAGAACATCCTTACATAATTTTGTGTAAAACTGGAGTCAGTCAACGTTGATTACCATCACTAAGCAATAGCGTAATTGTGGAAAGTCAGTTACATCATCCGCAGTTTCAGTCGGCAACTCTATCAAAAAACTGCCATCGTATACTTCAGATCTGTTACCAGAAATAACATCTCTTGATTGCCAATGCTTCACGTTGAGGACAAAATATTCATGGAGTAATAAAATATTTAAAGTGAAGATGATAGAATTGTAATAGAACGATCTCCGGGGTTCAAACTGCTTTCTGAATTAGACAAAAAAATTTCGAAGCTGACCGAGATGTTCAAGGGAAAAGCTCTAATGCCGAACAAGTCAATCCAGAAATTTTCTCATATATCTTACTGTCAACAGCGAATACGTTACGGTAGACTTACTCTAAAAGTCGTTTTCGACATTCCATGAAATTAACATTAAGAAACAAAATTATTTTTTTTGCGTCGTAACGGCCCAAGCACTATTCCAGTGCCATTGTGGCTTAGATATCAGATACAGTTTTATATGAGAAAAACACATCATTAGTTCCCCCGGCTTTAATTTTATCAAGCCATCAGTGTCTGCCAGGTCTTTTTTCCTTCTCTCTTTTTCTTTCGTCATAATTTTTTATAAAAAATGTTTCAACCTCATGCTTTTTTTCCGTACGTATTACATAATCTTGACATTAGGAATAATAACCCATTGCTAATGTTACCAACGGACTAATTACTAAAATAATTCAATTCTAATGCTTTATTTGGTTTTTTTTATAAACGTAGCGTCTTTTCTCCTTATGCCCTTCTCCCTTCGGGAAAACAAATATTCTTTTCGGTCCCGCATTGCTCTTGGGAGCAAGAGAAAACAATAAAACGAAGAAGACGTTCTCCTGTCACTGGTGTCGTTGTTCGTGTCAGGTTGTATGTGGCACGGCCACACCGATCTCGTACTCGTCGACGTCGCTCTTGGCGTGTGACATATTGTTCTTCTCTTCCGCTCTAGTGAGTCTCGGTCTCTCCTTTGTTCTTTCCTGTTAGGGCGTCCTCTCGGATGACGGTATCCCAAAAGCGAAAACGCTTTTCGGTATAATTAACCTCATCCAAGTTGGATCGCCCTATTAAAAAAATAAAAATTTCAGTTATTTTTGCGTTCCAATTTCCAACTAAAGTCTCTCAGTTTTGTCATATAATGTAGTATTAAAACGGATCTGTCAAAAAAGTATTTGTGAACTTCATCACAAACTTAGGATAGCATCCCATAACTTTGTAATTTATCCGTCTATTTACAGTTTTTTTTCTCACCCAACTGGAAAAAATGAATCCCATTCATGTCGAATTTATATCAGTTTATAATAGGGACGCTCAAATAAAATCGAGCCTCCAGGTTCCAGCTTCCAGCAAATTTTTTTCTTTGTCCGATGTCCAATAAAGATTTGCATAAAAAACTATAAACTTGAATGATATTTTTTGTGTCCAGCTTTTAGATTCCAAACTTTTACTCAGAATAAGATTTGATTGGAGGAGGTCCTGAACATGATGTAATGAATCAATGAGGAACGTATGATGAAAGATAGTAGAGAAAGATGTACTAGAAGATGCCTTATGTCATTACAAAGTATAATTTTTGGCTCCCGATATGATGATGAGTGTTATATAAAAACAAAAAACGTAGCGGATTGTCCTTCATT
This sequence comes from Mucor mucedo, assembly GCF_025094135.1. Lineage (NCBI taxonomy): Eukaryota > Fungi > Mucoromycota > Mucoromycetes > Mucorales > Mucoraceae > Mucor > Mucor mucedo. The sequence goes on along the minus strand of NW_026252533.1, from coordinate 20,816 downwards.
TCATCTTAAATATCACATAAAATTTTAAAAATGAACCAAACACCTGTCAACATTCAGCCTAGACCTCAACAAACTGAGGAACTGGAAACAACTCCACGTCTGTCTGCAGCTACCCCTAGACCCCAGGGAAGCTCCACGACTAATAGTCGTCCTGGTGTTACAGACAAGATCCCGAATGCAAAGAGCTGGATCAATGACTTCGATAGTAATGGCAAGTGCTCAAAAGATATTGTGGTTGAATGGATGCTAGTAGGAGATAATTGGAGTAAATTCAGCGGATATGAAAGTCAAAAACCAGGTGAAGCCGAAAGCCAAACAGGTATGGCGAAAAAGCTGGCCCAAATCCTCGTCAACAGAGGACATCGTGAAAGAACCACAAAAAGTATCATAGAGACGATTAGATATTTGAAAAAATCGTTTACCGCTACTTACAAGACGGTAACCGCTACTGGATATGGTGTTAATCCTGCTGTTGATGGTAACGTCACTGTTGAAGGTAAGAAGAAAACTACTAACTGCTAACTATTATACCGTTAAATTTGTTTAACTTACTATATCTAAACTTTTAGAGAAAACCACTCATTTGTTTAAGTGGTATTATGATCTTCTCCCTTTACTTGGCTCGGATCCACTTGTAACTGGTGAAGGAATGCAGTCGAATGGGAATATCGTCAGTGGGACTCCTGATTTAAGTGCGTATGATGAACAGCCTGATCATGAAGACGATGTTCATTCAACCAACATGGATGATGTTGATGATGTCAACTTGGATGATGATGATGATGATGATGATGATGATGATGTTTTGCCCCTCTCTTCCACTAGACCACCTTCGCCTAGACAAAGTAGAGGAAAAAAGAGGAGTCTCAATGAGTGCATTACCGACTTCTTTGAGAGACAAAGAAAAGCATCTAAGAAGTATGAAGATCGCGAGGACGAGCTATTGGAGTTTCAAAGAGAAAAGAGGGATGACGAGAGAGTAGCAATGATATTCGAGAGACAAAAGCAATGGCTGCTTTTGAATAAAGAACTTCGAAACGAAGAAAAAGGATCTGAAGGATATGAAACCATAAAGACGTTTATGAAAGACCTTGCAGATTATTAACCTATTTTTTTTTTAAATAAATGTTTATTAATTTTGAGCGTTGTTATGCAATATATCATTCTTCAACTGATTTCTTCTGAAATTTAAACTACTATCATCATCTGACCTATTCTGCGAACTACTGATGAATCTTCTATGTCCACTGGCCTCTCTGAACTCCTCTATGTCAGTTGAATCTTCTAAAAGGAAATTATGCATAATGCAACAAGCACGAATCCATCTTCCCGCTTCGATCAAAGTTTTCCTGTCACGAATTGTAATACGAAGCTCTTGAAGGCTTTGGAACTTTCCTTTCAGAATTCCATTGCAATGTTCAATTGCGATACGAGTTTGAGCTACATACAAATTAAATTTCTCTATTTCTTCTTTTGTAGCCTGTACTGAACCGGTTCTGTATGATGAGATGACAGTCGAGGTAACACTGTATGCACTATCAGCTAATATATATTCACCAGGGGAGAAATGTCTATGTGGGGATTTGGCCAGACTTGTTGCTTGATAAACATTATTATCATGAATAGCACCAGGACATCCAGTGACACAAACACGAATTCTTCGTTTGTGATCACAAACGAGCATTGTAGAGATACCATACGCACGTTTATAAGAATAAAAATTATTCTTGGCATAGCTGGGACTACGCTCGGTTCTTATAAATGTACCATCGACAAATCCGACGCATGACTTGAAGTGGCTTCTTTCGCCTATCTTCTTTGATATATGTTCCCTTTCTTCTGCCGCTGGCCAGTAAACATACTGATCTTCTTTAGCCAGAATTGCGTTTATGGTTCTCTTGGTGTAATTGATTACAGTACCTTCTACTTTTAATGTTAGATCATAATAAATCTGAGCGTTTTTTTTGTCATACCAGAAACACCAAAGTAATCGGATACCTGCGTGATTGAAGCAGCATTTCCTTTACATCCCAATCGATGAAAAGTGATCAAGAAATGGAGCTCAATTTTCTCTTTCGTGAAGTTCTCGAACTCCTCATAATCACCAAACGCTCTGACTGCGTCTTTGAAGGCTTCTTTACTCATCCTTATTTTACTTTTAAAGACACTTTCTCTACCTTCGTTTAATAAATCGAGATATGTGCCAGTACGAATACGAGTACCCCAGTTTTTTTTACGCTGTATCTTTCGGTTTGTAAAGCAAGGTAAAAAGCTGCCATTGTTTCCAGATTCTGTTTTGTCATTGCGATTATGCGACGATCTACTTCGGTCGACTTGGTTTCTCGTTCATATTTTGTAATGAAGAAAAACAGCATTTTTTTAACGTCTTCCATGAGACGTTTTTTAGTTGACAAGAGAGGCATAATAATAATAAAAGTGTTGTTGAAGTGGAAAAGACTAAAGTAATAAATTATGTCATGCTTGATAGCCTTACATCATGTAACGAAATACCAAAATGTTATTGGACGAAAAAAAAGCTGGAATTAATTTTTATTTTGCTGGAGCAAAAAGTGCTCCAGCAAATTTAAGAAATCACAAAAAGAAATCGGAAAATGCTTGGCCAATAGAATTTATCTAAAATTTTGCTGGAAGCTGGAACCTGGAGGCTGGATTTTATTTGAGCGTCCCTAATGTTGGTTCCGTTCTATTTTGTTTCACCTGATTATTTTGATCAAATCTGAGCAATGGTTGCAAAGCATTTCGTATGTATTTTCTGTCTTCTTGGCCGATTATAAAAATATTGTTTCAATAACATCATCCGCGAGAGTTTAGTGAAAAAGTCAAAGGTCTGAAAATTAGGTAATAATCTTTTAAAGCCGTTGGTATAGATAAATAAATTCAATACCGAATTGGGATTTTGAACCATCCACTTTATGAACGGCTGATGTTGTAGGAATATTTGGATTTCCGTTGCGCTGATGACAATGTATTGGCACTGCATCCTTCTAGTTCTCGCAGTGAATATTGTATTTAACTGAATATGCGCACCCACTTTAAAATTGACCTTCAAGAGTACCCTTTTTAAATAAATAAAGCTTCTCATACTACAGCTATATCTTGCCGTTTTGTAATCCCTTTATACTTGTTTTTATCGGTAGTGTTATTTATTGGCTCATCGGCTAGTTACAATTGACAAACACACGGTACTTATTAATTTAATCTAAGTTTGTCCTCAGTCCCAACGTCGAACTTATACTAGACGCGGAATTGCAATTGTAACATTTCGAAAGACGTTGTAGGATTATTAAAGGAATAAAACTCTCGTCGGAGTGGTCTTATGAGGTTAAGACGTAGATTTTTAGAAATGTTTATAAGTATCTTAACGAATTTTAAATACTATATACCTATAAATTATGAGAAATTTCAACGAAGGTTTAATAAATGTTTTCTTTTATAGATAACATTCCGCTTTTCATAGGACAAAGAATTGTGGAAAAAAGAGCCAAGTTTCAGAATCCTAATGAATTAGACAATGTATCTGATCAGGAATAATTTTTTGGAGGTTAAGTGTGTGGAAGCTCGCAGAAAGTATGAAAGATAAATGTCATGGATCGACCATTCGTCCTGACTCATATACTAATTATTAACGTAATCAAAAAATTTCTTTCTACAAAACATAAATATGTATAGCAGGTTTTGTTAAATTTGGTATAGTACCATTTACGTGTTACTCATACAATTTGGGTTTAAAATAATGAATCAAAAATAAAAATTAATTTTTCGTTCTTTTCTTTTCGTTTCTTTTCCGAAACTTTTCAGATCAAATGAACACCCAAACTGCGATCTCCATTCGTAGCCCCTCTCCAATTGCAATGGAGAACGAGATTCAAGATGATGGTCATCATGAAAACGTCCAAAATGACAAGAATACCGGAGATGCCCAAGCTATTCAGAATGATTTGCGTCCTTCGGTAGCACCTTTTAAAGAGGTCCAGAAAAATTTCTCTAAGGCCGAGGACCTGCAGATCTGTCGATCATATATCGCCTATTGCATTGATCCAATTTCTGGTACAGAAAAAAAGGGCAACGTGTTTTGGGATGATATCGGCCAACACTTCAATGAATCATTAAGTGAGGATGACTTTGTATGTCATAGAACACCCGACAGTATCAAAACTAGATGGCTGAATCACATTCAACCTAAGACATTGAAATTCTCTGGATATATGCGAAGCACTACCAATAAAGCCAGTGGTTCAAACTATGCTTACGACGTGAGTGCAATATAACAAAACATGTATCTAATTATGGTAATTAAGCGCAAAATTTAAAGTATCATTCGCAAGTAAACTTTATAGACAAGCACGCCGCAATGAAACATTTGTTTTCATGGAGTGCTATGAATATTTGAGTGCTTTTGACAAGTGGAATCCTGAACCCACAAAGCGAATCAATAAGTCATCCTTGGAGAACTCCAGCCGCAGCAGCAGCAGCGAGCGTCCTGAGGGAAGAAAAAGATCAAAAGTCTCTAAGGTCGCTTCTTCAGTTTCTGCCGGTAATCAAGACGAATTCAAATGCTTGATGGATGAATTGACGGCAATGCAGAAGAAGTCCGATGAGGCGCAGAAAAGCGAGCTGAAAGCCTCAGACTTGAGTTCGAAAAGGAAAGAGGATGGAAGTTGATGACAACTGATCCATCAAATATCACGGACCCCCAACATCGATCATGGGTACAGCAACATCAGATCGCGATTATGAAAAAGAGTAATCCTGAATATGACTTGATTTAATAAATGTTTATTTTTATTAAAGATTCTCCTAGCATCATCCATTGATGGTCAACAAGGTCCTTTTGATGTTGAAGATGCATAGGACGATCCATAGTGCTCCTCCATTTTTCCAAAAACTGCTCAGGGAGTCCCCATCTACTTCTCTAAGGGGACTGTACGAGAAAGGGTCAGTTCTCAAATTGCTGATACTTTCCAATTCTTCTTCTTTGTCCCTTTGAAATTCAATGATCATATTGTGCAAAATGATACAAGCCATCATGATTTCTTGGATATCGTCTTTATCCCAACCCATTGCTGGTGTAGCGACGATATTAAAACGTTGATGAAGTATACCAAATGCACACTCAACATCCTTTCGAACGTTACCGACATTACCGGTAAATTTCTGTCAAAAAAAAAATTAAAATGTGCATTAATAATAGTTGCTGTTGATACGAACCGATTCTTTTTCGTTGGATGGATTTCTATGCCCTTTGACAAACGCAGCATATTGAGGGTAAATACCATCAGTGAGGTAATACCCCATATTGTATTGATGGCCATTTATACTAAAATTGACATGAGGTCCTTGACCGTTAGCTACATCTTGGAATACGTAAGAGCGGACAAGGACGTTGATGTCATTCAAAGACCCAAGAAAACCAAATAAGGCATGCCAATCCAGCGGTCCTTGGAAGCGACAGCTTCAAGGATGGTCGTAGGGACCTTCTCTTTGCCCTTGTACATCCCATGCCAGCCAGTGGGACAGTTTTTCCACTCCCAATGCATGCAGTCCAAAGAGCCTAGCATACCAGGAAATCCTCTCTCTTAATTTTCTTTCAGGATTCGTTTTACATCTTCATTCGTAGGTGATCGAAGCTATTCCTCCCCGTACAATCGAATAATGGCCTTGCAAAAATGGCGCAAGGCATTTCTATCGGTGGACTCGGCCATTCCATATTGATCATCCAACATATCTGGTGGAACACCGTAAGCAAGTTGGCGAACATATATAGCCATTTTAAGAAGACCTGAAATGCTTGATCTCCGAGTTGCATCATTCTTCTGCTTAAAATAGTTATCCTTCTTTTCCAAATCACCAAGTATTCTCAAAACCAATTCCTTATCCATTTAAAACGACGACGAAAATAAGTGTCTGGATAGGTAGGATTCTCGGCGAAGTATTGCTTAAAGTGTCTTTCGTGCTCCCCTTCTCTGTCCCGATCAATATATCTCTTTTTCTCTTTGACAACCAGTACTGTCTTTCTCTTTTTAAATGCTTGCAATAAAATTTTTTTATTACGATCTAATTCCAATTGTCTTTGCTTTTCTTCATCCTCAAGGAATTGCGCCATCATGTCAGGCTTATTCATGTTTACAAAAGTTAAAGAAAAAAATCAATGTAATTATTTTTTGACCGCTGCGGACTCATTAAAAAAAGGACTACATTTTTAATCCGACCGGAAAATGACCCATTTATTCAGTGAAACTTTTAGTGAACCGCTGAGGATGCTCTTAATAATTAGGGTTTACTGCAAATATTTGGATGTTGTAGTTGTTGGGATACGTTTTTGAATCAAGAAATTGCTGCAAAGCGTATCAATTCACGAGTGTGCACAGATAATAACAATTACATTATGCATCCGCCGTATTGACCAATTCCACGCATCTGATAGGGCCAAATTCTTTGAACGTCCTTCGTCACTAGGCTAATTACAATGAAATGGCGGTTAGGTCTCTGCAGTCCAATCGATTCCCGGGATACACAGATCATCCAGAAGGTTACCGTTCACAATTCTTCTGGTGCTCCAATCTGTTGTCCATTTGTACCTCAGTCTTTTCGTGGATGGGATACGGAGGAAATATGCTTCTTTGTCCCGATATCGAAGCTTATTGATGCATTCATTAATTAGTATGATCATAAGATTAGGGATGAAATCGAACAATTGATCTCGTCATGCATTGTAATTGCAAGTCGTGCTTGTGTTATGAACAACCTACGATTCAGTTGCATATAATCATGCAAAATGTCTCAGACCATTATTGAAACCCAACTAGCCGATTTTCCCTGTTTCACCTGTTCCATGTTCTCTGTCTCCTGTCACACACGTCACTGTCCAATATCACTATTGAATCCTGTTTAACATCTCTTTTCCAAATAATGTATCTCCATTATAACTTGTCCTTGTAAAACCCATTTAATATCCGTTCCCTTTGTACCTCTGCATTATAAATCGCTTGAAACATTAATGATCACAGCCTATGTTATTATCTGTATCTATCCTCGAAATTATCTCTATCTATGCCCACTCCCCCAATGATGACCTAAACTCATCATGACTAATAAACCGTCTTTGTAAATCGGATCCCCGAACCCTTGTTTTCCCGATCTGCCAATTAATATAAATAACAGCATATTTATTTAATCTTATTTCGGTATTCAAGAACTTGGCTACTTTCCTGCTTCTTTGAATAAATTTTTTCTACCTTTATTCCTTTTGTATATATATTAATACTAATAGATATATAATTTCTTTTTGTCCTGTCCTCAACTTAATAATCATTCTGTTCTGCTCTTACCCCGGCAGCTCCTGATAGTTTAGAACGATTATTTTGTATTTGCCTTAATTATGGACAAAACATTCAAAAGCTTGACGACAAGGCCAAATTATATCACCTATTTACGGCTTCCAAAATTACTGGTCACAGGTGAGAAAAAGAAGTTTGACAAACGTTATTGATACTTACAGCATAAAATTTAGATCTAATTCCCTTTGGTATGTCGGTGTGGTTCACTACTACTTCAAACACAAGGAAGAAGGTGATGAAGCATCAGCAGTTCGACGCTCTCAATGTTTTGACAGTTTCTCCGAATTCGAGGTGTGACAGATACAAGAAGGACGCTGTTAATTCCATTACAGACATTCTTCAAGTCCTTAGGCTTGTACGGTATTCCGATTCCGCTAGTAATGACAAGGTTGTTTGGCCTTACATTAAGTATACTGACAAGGTTGATCATCGTCCTCCTGGTTCTTTAGGTGATTCGTAAGTTAGTCGTATCATTCACTGTTTTGCGCAGACAAGGTTCCTTGTAATTAAAGACTCTTCAACGATTCATCTAATGTAGTGACTACAATTTTATATAATCTGATGTGTTAATTGGCAATCTGTTAAATGGCAATGCTTGTAAAAGAAAAAATAAATAATTAAAAAACTACATTACGATAATTGTGAATTTTATCCACCGTGTTACGGGTTTCCACTACCGAGTCCGCTGCTGAGATTGTGGCTTATGTATTCTATTAAATATCATACCGAAAAAATGTCGTCATCAGTTTTCACGGTGGGGGTTAAATTGTAGGAATCGGGAAGGACATTTTTATTTTTTTTCTTTCCTGTCTTCATAGTTATTCTTAAAAATGATGCAAACTATGGCTTTTTATCCGTAAGTATTCCGTACTCTAGTCATTTCGAGACATTAACAATGTCTAATGTTGTCATTTTACAAATTAACTAAAAAAAACCATTGTATTCTCTTTTTGCTCTTCTTTATTAGTGCCTTCTTTTCTTCTGCCCTTCTCGTTTCGTCGAGAAAAAGAAAGCTCTTTTCGGTTTCTCTTCGCTCTTCGGAGCAAGAGAAAACCGTCAAAAAACAAAAATTGTTTTCTCCCCCTGTTGTTTGTCGTCGTGTCCGCCTTTGTGTGGCACGGCCGCGTCCTTCTCGTGCGCGCCGGTTTCGCCCTTTGGGTGTTAGCCCTCGTGCTCCTCCGGCACCTGTGTGTATTCCTGTCCCTCCTTTGTCTTTTCTTGTTGCGGCTTCCCCTCGGGTGAAGGAAACAGAAAAGCGAAAACGCTTTTCTGTTTCCATCTCCTCATCCGAGGTGGATCGCCCAACCAAAAAAATAAAAATTTAACTTAATTTCGTATTTAAAGTGTCCCATAGAAAGTTTTAGTATTATTATCAAGTGTTTGTTTTAACTGGACGTCCTACACACTGATTATAAGTTGTCAGAGTAAAATCTGTTGATCCTCGGAGCCTCTTCTTGAGCATTCCAAACATCGTTGAAAGGAAAGCGTTTTTTTCATAATTCAATTAAGAGTATGATTTCTGGTTCCTTTTTTTTCAATTGATTTGATTAATTTGATGTGATCTTTCGAAATACTGACGCAACATAGGTCTTAGTTGGCTTCGTTATTTTTAGCCATTTTGTAAAATTTGATTTTTTAACTGATCGTTAATGACGTTTAAACAACTCCTCAAAGATGCCGACATTAGGCAATAATTAACAATATCATCAAAGTAGAGTAATGATTTTTTTGAATTGGTCGTTGGTACGCTTCTGCTATTATAATTCGGGACAACATGGCAATACTTCCATTTAGCATGCGCTTATGTTTATTTCTCTCAAAGCTTCCCATTGGACATTGTGCAATGTAATTCTTAAGGACTATGAAATATGAATCTGCTTAAAATGAACTATCAGGAATTATTTTTTTTCAGGCTTTCAACTAATCCAGAGATACTTATATTTTTTGGTTCTATATTCCACTTATACCATTTCCCAAAAGTTGTTCGTGCCCTTTGTTAAAAAAATGGCCTGCTTGAAAAAAAAAGTTACTCGAAACTTTGAAAATAAACGAATTATTCGATTTGATTCTGATATATAAATACATGGTTTACAAATTAGTAATATACTGGTTGAGATCGATAGTACGTTAAGTGTAAGAAATTTTAAACGCATTAAAAAGGTTACTTTAATTATAATCGCTGAAATTAACGAGAGTAACCCTTTGAAATCGTGTTAGGTTACTCTGGAGGAATCGGTTGCAGGTACATTATTTTCTGTTGCACAATTAAAAGCTGTCATCCCTTAAGCTTACCATGACAGCCAGCCAAATTGTCCAATTGGATTTAATTCTGGTATGTTGATTATCGAATAATGCATCAGTAATACCTGGGAACAATATTCGTCCTTCTATCCTTATTTGTCTGAAAATGTTGATTATCTACAAAAATGGAATGAATCGTAAATCCGTCATAATGTTCGTTTACAACCAAATACTTGCAAGAGAGCTAATGTAGTTGTCTGTAATAGTACTATCTGTTCTTTTCATAATCCTGAAACCTATTTTTCATGAAGAAAAAAATTAAAGTAAACCTAGGGCCCTCACAAGCAACAAAATTATTTTTTTAAAGATCCCGATTAAGGACTTTATTATTATTTTTTTTTTTTATTGTGAAAGGATACTTTAGACTTCCAAAAGAAATCATTTTCCAAAATCCATGACGTTGCTTTTTAATGACCCTTTTTGAACGATTAAAATATAAAGTTCACCCAAAATGCTAACCTATCTGTTATTATTTTTCAAGGACTCTATTGTTTCGATATACTTTTTATTTCTAGAGGAAACAAAATGAACCTATCTCAAATTGTTACAGTAGTTGCTGAATCGCAATAAATTTTATTTGGACTTGATGATGATATAAATTTGATTATAGAATCAGACATTTCTACACTTTACCGACAACAAAGTCTCGACTACAGTTTTATTGCATTCAAGATTTTGCCTGTTCCATCAGATCGTGAAACTGCCAGTGTTGAAGAGGTGCACTACCAGTAGAATTAGCATCGCCTCGTCTGGTTCTGAACATATCACAGAGGCGAATCCACCTGTTGTTCATCGCTGCAAAGTCCCTTCTACCGTTGATAGCGTCACTGGCATTAAAAGCATCTTCCGTTGCCTTGTTCAAATTCTGCTTTGCCTGAGGTGAACGAATAACACCCACGTTTACAACGTAATCGGAAAACAACTGGATCAAAACGTTGGTGCTTGCTTAATCCCATATGACGATGGTAGCGTACTTTTGGAAAGGCATTCTGTTAAATAAAATTGGATAGTTAAGAATTGGTAAAAAAAAATGAAGAGGATCACAAACACAACTCTTTTATCAAAAAAAAAAAAAAAACATTGGTGCGTTCATTAGCCCAATTTGGCTGATTATTCAACTGATAGAAGGATTCTGGGGTCGTTGGATTTTAATCCTTTATTGGGATAATTCGAAAATTTTGGCACTTGGGAAAATTCGATGTTATTGTTAATCGCCTATATATATCCATTTAATTTTTTATTCATCTATTTGTCAAAATTGTAACCTTTCACAAAAAAAATAAAAAAAAAAATAATAATAAAGTCCTAAATCGGGATCTTTAAAAAAATAAATGTGTTGCTTGTGAGGGCCCCTAAATTGATACAGTCGGAGCTTCTGTACCACTTTATTACGAAGGAAAAAATAAATGAATTATAAAAAGTAAAATGGTCTGTGAGAAAAAACTATGAACATTTATTTAAAAAACTGGGATTGTTCTATGGAGAATATTTAGCGCCTCTTTGGATCAAGATGTAATAGTCTGGTGATAATAAATAATCAACATCTTTAAATTTAGCCCTTCCATACTGAGTATATAAAAATTAGTCAGAGGGATCAACAATTCGAACATTAAATGACAAGAGTCATATTTGAGCTCAGGATCTGTTAATATTCCATTGTTCAGGGCAATGCGATTGCAATACTTTTTGCAGGATAAATATTTACTGGTCACTGGGTTGCACCTTGTGTACAGATTTCAACGGTACGATGAGAACAACCGGATTAACGTGTGATTCGTGATTAACGTTTATATTATTATAGATTCTTAATGTGAAGTGACAATTAAGTTTATTATTATATCTATGATATCCACGATAGAATAGATTATACCCTGATTAGGTCTTAGTTGCTTTTGGGAAACTACCGCTTTTGAGGGCTTACCTCGCATATTTATAACGGATTAAATACTAAGATTAACCTGTACAGCCGAAATTTTACTTTTTGTTTTCGGATCTCAAAGCGATGTTAGTACATGATTTGCAACAGCAAAAGAGCACTTCATATATTCATGCAAAATGCTCTCTTTTCCACTGATTTTAAATCCATCATATAATCCAAATCTTTCTTCTTCTATTTTTGACCCAAGAATACTTTTCTTTAAATACTGCGCTCTTTTCAAACTAAAGTTCAAATTCTATGATTATAAGGCTGATCACATGGAACAAAATATATTGAGATCTTAAATAGGAGATGTACTAATATGAACAAGCGCCGTTTTTTCTAATTTTTTTTTTTTTGAAAGTCAATCTTTTTCCAAAACCGGTTTTTTAAAAAAATATAAAAAATAAAAAGAAATATTATTCTGGAACTAGTGCAATTCGATTTTACTAAAATATCGGCATGATTTTTTTTCTTTTGTTCCTGTTTTACCGTTTCTTTTGTCGTTTTCTCTGTTTCAATTTAACTTCTCAATGAATTCTCAAACTCGCAAAATATTTTTTCTCGTCTTCGAAATGTTATGACAAAACTAAGGTAAGGAAACGGCAATAAAAACTATATTTTGTTTTTTGGCATTCTAGTTGTCCATTCTAGGACCGTTTATTTCTGCAGGCTTTACATTCGATGCCCACAGACTTTTTTATTTTTAAGCAGTAAATTAATAATAAAAAAATATCAGCAACATTATTTTTCACGGAATTTAATTTAGGAAAAAAAAACCTACAAAAAAAAAAAACTTTTTAAAAAAAAAAAAAAAAAAAAAAAAGGAGCTTGTCTATATTAGTAAATATCCTATTTAAGATCTCAATATATTTTGCTCCATGTCAGCAGCCTAAGGGCCCTCACAAGCAACAAAATTATTTTTTTAAAGATCCCGATTTAGGACTTTATTATTATTTTTTTTTGTGAAAGGTTACAATTTTGACAAATAGATGAATAAAAAATTAAATGGATATATATATGCGATTAACAATAACATCGAATTTTCTCCAGTGCCAAAATTTTCGAAATATCCCAATAAAGGATTAAAATCCAACGACCCCAGAATCCTTCTATCAAATGAAAAATCAGCCAAATTGGGCTACTGAACTCACCAATGTTTTTGTTTTGTTTTTTTTTGATAAAAGAGTTGTGTTTGTGATCCTCTTCATTTTTCTTTACCAATGCTTAACTATCCAATGTTATTTAACCAAATGCCTTTCCAAAAGTACACTACCATCGTCATATGGGATTCAGCAAGCACCAACGTTTTGATCGAGTTGTTTTCCGATTACGTTGTAAACGTGGGTGTTATTCTCTCACCTCAAGCAAAGCTGAACTTGAACAAGGCAACGGAAGATGCTTTTAATGCCAGTGACGCTATCAATGGTAGAAGGGACTTTGCAGCGATGAATAACAAGTGGGTTAGCCTCTGTGATACGTTCAGAACCAGACGAGACGATGCTAATTCTACTGGTAGTGCACCTCTTCAACACTGGGAGTTTCACGATCTGATGGAACAGGCAACATCGAGAATGCAATAAAACTGTAGTGGAGACTTTGTTGTCGGTAAAGTGTAGAAATGTCTGATTCCATAATCATATTCATATCATCATCAAGTCCAAATAAAATTTATTGCGATTCAGCAACTACTGTAACAATTTGAGATAGGTTCATTTTGTTTTCTCTAGAAATTAAAAGTATATCGAAACAATAGAGTCCGTGAAAAATAATAACAGATAGGTTAGCATTTTGAGTGAACTTTATATTTTAATCGTTCAAAAAGGGTCATTAAAAAGCAACGTCATGGATTTTGGAAAAAGCTTTCTTTTGGAAGTCTGAAGTAACCTTTCACAAAAAAAAAAAAAAAAAAAATAATAATAAAGTCCTTAATCGGGATCTTTAAAAAAATAATTTTGTTGCTTGTGAGGGCCCTAAGTCTGTTACATCCCAACTTAGAAGGATCAAGGTGGATAAACTCAGTCTTTAAACCTTCGATCATTGTGTGCGGCACGGATAAACATATGTTATATATTAGATTCGTTAAATATTTTTTCTTGTTCGGCTTTGGATATTGTTGATCTTTCCACTGATTTTTCGTTATGTTTGTACCTGATAATCCTGTTTGAAATTTCTTTTCATGGTTATGTTATATTTTTGCAATCCAGTTCTGACCAATCGATTGAGGAATACTCAACTTTTTGGTGAGACTAAGCGGTCTTCTTTAGTTTTCATAAACAAAAAAAGCTTCGTTGACCGTATTTTTGTAGGATCTATACGGTCTCGTATTACGCCGCTTATCAATATTTCAGTTTGAATCTAAGGACATTACAAGTCATTTTGTCAGAAATTTAAGATTCTTTGTTGGATTTCTTTATTATAAGATAGGAGATCTCGGGCCCAGCCCACTTCCGTAAATGTTTGACCTTCGCTTCGCTTCGGTAAAAATCACCCACGTTCCTGCTGGGGCATCTCGCACTTGGAGCGTGCCACCAACGCCACTCATTGTTTGTAAATGGGAAAGAAACAGATTTTATTGATAATGAATATTTTATGTTCAATTTCGTGTTCCAGTAAATACTTTAGTAAATACGACGTTGTCTGTGAGTATTGATAATGGCGTCTCTTTCAGTCAGATTACTTTGAGATTAGCAGGGTTACGAAACGGTGATAAAGCAGTGTAAAGTTGAACGTTCGTGAAAACGGGTTTGGTCAGACAAACTGCTGCAAAAAACGTATTTGGCCCTCTGACTTGTTTATAGTCATTTCAAATGCAGGTTGCACTATATATTGACGTCGACTAAGGGTAATTGGCAAATGGGCTTTATCTGAAGAGATCAAAATGATTCGAGGAATCAGAACAGTGAGACCTCCTCAATCGCCAACATCGATCTCAGTTTTGATTACGTCTCTTGTGAAATTTCGACCAATACGTCTTGACCATTACAAAGACCCTCGGTAAAGTCGATGTTTCTGATACTCATAATTGGCTAAAATTTTATTACATTAATTTTGTGGAGGCACGCCCAAAGCTTTAATTGCATTGAGAGACTTGACAGGAAATTTTGCAAAGCCAGAATTTTGCGTTTCCTCGATGGAATCGTCCGAAAGGTAAACCATAAATTTTCCGGATGATGTATCACAAGACTATCTCACCATAATAAGAACTACTGGATGACTTCCAAAATACAAAATAGAATTAAATAGAATAGAATTAACTTCGGAAATTTGATTTTCCGAGTTAATTTTACTTCTGTTCCAAAACACTGAAAATAGAATTAACTTTTTTGACCCGTACCATATATGCAAAACTCTACCTAAACAGCTATATTATCAGATGACAATGATGTTTGAATACATCCAGACACCGGTAACCAAGATAGTTTAACTATTATCAATGATGCTCCTTCCGTTCGCACTAAAACCCATCAGTTTTATATGCACAATAGCAACTCACTGTTACTTCTCCTGAAAGGGCAAAAAAGACGGTTCTCAGAAGCGTAAAAGAGCCAAATAAATAAACTGTTTTGATAAATATTATTCATAGATCTTATATTTATTATCTGAATGTTATTAGCGTTTATCAGAAATGAATTATTTAATAGAAAGATGATTTTTTTGTTAATTTTTTTTAATTCGGGGGGGTAGGGGGGTCGAATTAACTTCAAAAATTTAAGCGGTGAAATTTAAGGTTAATTCCACGTTACACAACCCAAAAAATTAAGTCTATTCTATTTAATTCTATTTTGCATTTTGGAAGTCATCCACTCTAATGTAAATACTGAACATATAAGAATTATCGAAACAAGAAATACAAAGCACCCACTTAACAAAAATGAACATATAGTATTTATATAAGAGTAAATTTAGCATTTAATGTAGGATTATCTTATATTTGATTAAAATTATTGTCTCTTAGACATCGTATATTACGCCGGGTAATTTCTCTGTTGCCAAATCATTGATTTCATCAACTGTCTTGTTGTGAGCTGCAAGAATGGCTTTGCTGAAAATAAAGTCTCGATTTCGGTACAAATAATCGTCACTTAATGCATCACCAAAAACATTATCAACAATCTCCTTGATTGATTCCGCGTATGGTACAATTGTTGCAGGAATTGACACATACTGATTATCTATCTGCTGACGACCCTCACCTGCTCCCAAAAAATAATCGTGAAGCTGTGTACGGTCATCCAGAATAGGATCTGATGTTAGCCGCATATTTCTCAATAACCACAAGACTTGGGAAATTCTGAACAAGACCGAATCGGTCAAACACGCATTGATGATATCAGATCGGGACCCAAACTGAACGATTCGTTGTGTTTGTTTCAACTCATCTCCTAAAACAACGACATTACCTCCAAAGGAAAGGTGTATTTGCCAATCATTTCTTGTGAATACCGACTGATTCATTGGAACATGCTCTTGGTCATCATAGGAGGCTCATCTCATAATATTTTGTTGGCATCATTTATTGTTTTAGCACCAATATCTTGTACCTTGATGTTGCAAACAGATGATTCGTCAATATCAATTGGTATTTGGCAAAGTGAGTGGGTTGTGGAACCACGAGGTAGAAAAGTAGCAGCAATACCATATAAGGCACACGCCAAAGCAACGTCCACCAGAGCGTACTTTTGAAAGCGAAGCATTGTAAAGAAATGTTTTTTCCAGTGCTTCCTGGATTGGCAACAAGAAAGAATGAACTTTATGATGGAGCATCACTATTTCTATAGATTGCTAAAACAATCTCGGATAAATGACTCGTTGGTTCGAATGTAAACTGTCATGTTGTTGGCCTTCATATATGACAACATTGACTGCTAAATCATCCACATCATACTGGCCAACTTCGTGACCATTCAAATTTTGATCCCTTGCAACATACGCATTGTAGGTAGATGGATCGGGTAAGGGGTTATTGCGGAAAATTTGCTATATCCTTGTAGTTTTTTTTTGCAATCGCTTTCCAATGTCAATGATTATCAGATATGTGATATAGTCATTAACCTGATTACTTAAATTAATTGCACATACTTCAGAATCAACACCACGGTTTGGGAGGCTTTCGCAATAAGTGTACTCATAATCAGCCGAAAGATTATCTCTGTGATTGTCCAAAATTTCTTTGTAGCTAAGAACAAAGTTAAAAGTCAGAAGAACAGAAAAACATTACCGAAATTTTGATGAACTCGAGCACAGCATAAAAGCTTTCGTCATGGCTCCATACCACTCTTTTCCATCATATAACAAATTAAAGCTTGTGCAGCTTCTCAAAATGTCGCCGACTGGGTATTACCGGTCGATCGGACACCATCTTTATTGTACGAATCAGTGGTATTGAGTTGATAAAGTCCTGTAGCGCCTTTTATATGTAAAATCAGTAAGCTCAGACAGGACCTTCCAATGTTAGTAGCGGATATGATATACATTCTACCAATTGGAAGAAACTTCTGTTGATTACCTCGTCTTTTCCATAAATGAGACTTGGCGTCTTGGACATATTGAACTGGTATATTAGAGAGGAATGGGCATCCTAATTTCCACTTCCACATTATACATAAAAGGTATCCGAGTCTGAATATGCTCGCATTGTTGCACTGAAATGTGGAAATAACTTTTGCTATTTTCACAAATTGTGAAAATAGAAAAACGTATCGTCATTTTTTTGTGACCATAGCCAGCCAATCAATTGCTCGTAAATTTAAGTTTTCTATTTCTCTTACATTATGTCATTTTCATAATTATAGTCTATATATAACTACGCGAATCTTTTTTATTGACTTCTTTATCTTCACATATAACTTACTGAATATACAAAAATGTCTCAACAATTCATCAATGCATCCACTTCTTCAACTGAAAGTGAAGCCAAAGCCTACGGACAATGGTCTTACCAGAGAGAGCTCGCAGCTATTGAGGGTATGATTGAGTTTCGCCCCTTCGAAGCAAAAAGAGGTGAGGTAACTTCTGCTTGGAACAAAGTATTTGGGAAAGTAAACAAGGTTGATGGACATTTGAAGCAGCTCAGTGACAACGCTATCAAAAACAGAATAAAAAATCTGATTAAAGAAGTAAAAGAGAAGCTAAACAATGATCTCACCTATGGAACTGGAAGTAATGATTCAGAAACAACTCTTGAAAACCGAGTACTTGAGTTGATCTCTTTGGTATATAATAATTACATATATATTAATCACTATACTAACCTTCTTAATCCCTTAAAGATGGAAAAAAACGAGGAATCAAAGACCAAAGGCAATGAAGATGCCGCAAAAGCCTTGGCTGAGAAATGAAGACTACAATGTCATGTTGTCTTGCAATCCAAACAAGGAATCAACAAGGGCAAGAAGAGAAGCAAGATGGATGACGATCATCACAAGTCGGATGATGAAATGATGAGTACAGGTGAAGCCGAGGACTGTATGGGGTATGAATTGCCGTTGAAAGAAGTTGAAGTCAAGAGGGATTTGAACATTCTGATGAAGACTGTTGAGAAGGAGAGAACATTGCAGTCGGAGAAATCCAATGCTCTTGAACTGGCTGCAGGTAGTATTGAGAAGTATGCAGGTCGCTTGGAGCAAAACCTCAATGAACAGAGGCTCATCAACAATAGCCAGAGAATTCTGGTTGGCCAGTTGAGTGAATTTCTGCAATCACAGCAATTAAATCACGAGCAGAACATGCAGATGATGATGCAGCTATATCAGCAAATGGGCCAGCTAATGAAAGAGTTTAGACACACAATGGCACGTCGAAATAATCAGACTTTGATTACGGATAAGCCATCGCCTTCCCCCGTCATTCCTGCCCCCACCACTCCTTCTCCTGCCACTCCCACACCTACCAAACCTACCGCTCCTATTCCTGCTCCCACTCTTGCTCGTAAGAGCACAAGAAGAAATAAATAAAAAATAAAAAATTTACAATCTTACTTTAGTTATTTATTCTGCTCGAATTTCATCCATATACTCTTCAAGTGTTGGTGGACTTAAACCAAAGTAGCTGCTGGATTGTCCTCCATTGACACAGATGTGTATGTTTTTTATAAGCGTTGCAATTTTGTAAAAAAGAGCACATCTACTGAGTAACATTTTTTGCCCTGGCTTGTACTTAAGAAACGCAAACAAATTGGCGACGTGCCCAAATTCCCACTCTACAATTATTCTCAATTTAGACATCACATAATTCGCTTCCTTATCAAGTTCATGCATCTGCGCACCTAATAATGTATCGTAAACATTTCAACTTTGAATAATCCAAGATAGAGTATAGCTTATCGTATCTGTTTACATACCAGTTCTGAAAGGCTTAATCAGGATATCACTCTCTACGTATGCTGGATCACCATAAATTGCGTATAGTTCCCCTCCTGTTTCACGAGGATCCAAACATTTACGAAGATCATCCATTATGCCACTGCTGACCATCACAGCTTGATCGTGCATTGCTCCTGCAAACGGTCCGCTTAGACTTACTGTTATTCCATCGGGAGTTACAATACCTTGATACTTTAAGCCGTGATATCTCTATTTACATCTTTAGTAAGAGTATTTACTGTTAAACATAGATTACATACCACATGGCCATTATATACGATCTCTTGATATTCACTTGGTCTTGCTACTCCATTCAAGGTGCCGTCGACAAAGCCAATGACACCTGCAAAGCAGGATCCTGTTCCAAAAGTTTAATCAATGTTAATTTGTTTACAAACCATACCAAATAATTATGTATATACCTTTTCGTTCTGTTGCTTCAGCAAATCTTTGAAGATTAAACGAGTGAAGGTGCTTTGCGTTAAATGTTATCCCTTTTTCGTAGTTGTAATTTAGGATTTCAATCATTGTATTAAATACTGTGCCGAGAGTCGCTTTATTAATCCCAAACAGCAACTCCAAATCCAAAACTCTGGAAGGATATGCCAATCGTCTAAGCATGATAGCCAATGCATAGTGGCGGTCCAACGAAAATTTCTGGCGTGTGTGCTGTCTAAACGAGACTTTCTCCGGAAAACCTAAAGCTCTGGATACCAATTTAAGCTCTCTGAAAGTAAATCTAAACAAAGATTTACATACTTCATTGCTCAATGTAGAAATATCTAGTTTTTGTCGATTATGCAACGGGTAATTCGTTTCGTTATGCTCCAAACGGGCTAATAATTCGTCCTCTTCGTTGAGTCTTTCTTCGAGTGTATTGATATAGTCCTCGTAAGTACGTATGGTAGCATATAAGTAAAGGATTTGAGACATTTTATGTTAAAAAGTGTTTAAAAAGAGAAAAAGGCAAATAAAGAAAGAAATTGTGATGTAATCTCTCATAAAGTGCGTTTACAAAAACGGTAGTGTGGAAATAGTGTGTATTTACACATATGACGTAATATTCATACTCCGAATGTGTAAATTGGAAAAAATTGCCCATTCCTCTCTATTACTGTAAAGAACAGACCTGCCAAAAAGATCATCACGATTTAGCTGAAACTAAGCCATTAAGGTTGTCTGTTTTTTCCATGGCTCGTTGTATTTCAACATTATTGCGCCCTGAAAAAAGGTGACCTTCTGCCGATTAGGCAAATGAATAGCCAGTCTTTTTATTGAAGGCTGACACGAATGAGTACGTTTACCTATGCTACGCCTGCATGTGTCTATTCTAAATATATATTGAACGCTCTACCAGCTCGTTCTTTCATCCTGTTCGTCATCTGGTGGAATGACAGCTGGAGTGTTGCTCGCAATTTTGATAGGAGTGGTTTGGGCAGGTAATACTGCAATTTGTGACCAATCAAATCCCTAGTAAATATACTTGAACAGATATTGGATGGCCTGATTTCAAGCTCAAAGTTTCAATATTGATGTGTGTGTTGTACATAACAGCAATATATATGTTGTGAGGAACAACCCAATGATTATCAGCACTGTACCCTTTTGGAAAAAGAACAAAAACATTTGTGAGGCGTCTTCTATATTTTGCAAACCCCTTTTCATCAATGACCCTTCCGTGATACATATCTTTTGGAATATGTTTACTGCAAGATTTGTCTTTGTTATCCCGACAAATTCTTAATTTACCCTCGGAATCAGTTAAAGAGATACTGCATGGGGTATGCATTATATCTTTTGTAATAGTTCTGTAAGCCTTAGGAAAACGAATATGATCTGTAATTTCTTCGTAAATATATTTATCAATATCACGAG
>NW_026252532.1:0-48921 GCF_025094135.1 Mucor mucedo | reverse complement strand
ATGTAAATTAAATTAGTAAAAAAAAAAAAAAAAAAAAAAATGAGGCTTATTGACAAAAATAAGTAACACAAAGAAAAAAATTTACTGTACATCAAGATAGCCAAGAGCTCTTGTGTCAATTGCGGCAAAGGAAGTGACGGGGATTTGAATAAAAGTCTTGGATTGGAAAGTCTTTCCAACATCAGGTTGTGCCTTTGTACAGTAAAGAACATAGTATTCATCTAATGCGATATTATGTACCAGTTTATAAGTATTTGAATATGTCACGCTAAATTGAGCAGAGGCATCTATTGCGTCCGTAGGAATGAGTTAGTTGCACATAACCTTCACTTTTAGTAATTGTAACTTACCAAGTTTAGTCAAATCAAGCTTATTGGGAAAGTAATCGGTGGTGGAAAAAGCATCAGCAGACAAACAATCACCGGCTATGGCAGTAGTCGAAGGAGAAGCAGTTGCAGCATCTGTAGTGCTAGTGACAGCAACTGTTGTAGTAACAGCAGCAGCTGTAGTTGTTTCCGCAACTGTTGTAGTCACGGCAACCGGGGGTTCTGTCGTTGCAATTGGAGTGGCAGCAGCCTCGGATGTGGCTGCAACAGGTGTAGTGGCAACAATAGAGGAAGGATCTTGTGCAAAAACTACACATATCGAAACAAACAATACCGCAATAATTAAGTATACAGACTTCATATTAACAGTACAAAAATAATGGAAAGAGAAAAGAAAATACTTGAAGAAGCAAAAAAAAAAAAAAAAAAAAAAAAAAAAAGACAACAGATATTGATCTATTTATATCAAAATGTAATTTGACGGAATAAAGGGGAATGAAACTTTTTATTTTTGGGTTTTTTTTTTTTCTTTTGTCTATGGCTTGTTCAACAATTAAATATAGCTTTTATACATGCATATTCTTTATTTAATTATACTAGTAAACATGATTTACACTGGTCACTTTCCGGTCAAGATGCATCCAGGCGTGCAATTCAATATTGGAAGACCGTTAGTTGTTCGGTGGCCTGAAAAAGGTTCCAGGATCATCTCCGCCTCCTCCCTTTATCACTCCTTTTCGTGTAACTATTGCCGTTTCATGTACAATCCCTTTTTTAAGCCCTACCTACTGCCCTATCTAATTTGACTTTTCTCATGGTCCAAAGCAATTATATAGTTACGCGCCCTATCTCCCCTTTCATACGTATATTTAATTTAAATAAGATCGCTACATCTTTAAATGATGTGCTTGAATAAAAAAACAAAAACAAAAAAGCTAAGCCCAAGAAGAATTGACATGTTTACTAAAAATATAACTATGTGGGCTTGGAAAAAAATAATAGATTGAGAGAAACAAGAGGTCTGCTTGTTTCGAAAATGTAAAAGACTTTGGTCTTTTCATAACGGACATTAAACTAAGTTCCTGATTGGATCCCGGGGTATCAAATCTAGCATAATCTTTATTTTAGAAACTTAGTACACTGTATTTGACTCAAAGCGATCGCAATACCTTTCGACTATTCCGTAGAGGTATATTTACAGTGAATAGATAATTAAAATTAGACGAAATACAACTTGTTCCTCTTTTAATTATGGAGTTATTGATATATATATATCTTGCTTGAAACTTATAGATCTGACACACCAAAACACTCTAACCACTCTAAAATACTCACCCAAAAGAGCTATAAGGCTAAATATAGTGTTTATATAATGGTTGTAGTATACGGTGGTACGAGCTTCAAATTTCTAGACAAATGTTTCTTGTTAAAAAAAATCTCGTCATTATAATCATAAAGTAAATGAGCCACTTGTTGCGACTAAAAAAAATAGATACTTTCATATGTTTGTCTTACCTCATTATAACACGAGCTTTGCAACTGTTTAATTCGTTTATATTCACAGCGCTTAATCAAAAAAAGCCTTAAAGTGTACCACTTGCCATCATGATTACTTCTATGTTTTTATCATTGTCACAAAATCGTTGTATACTCATTATTCAAATTCGTGTGAAATGCGTCACCCTGATTACGTTTTCCTTTAATCAAGGCTTCAATATTTTTTAAGAACTAAATCAAACCAGAAACTATCTTTTCTCATATAAAGTTTAATGGCTAAGTTCAGGTTGTTCGTTAATAGTTGATAAGTACTGCTAAAGACAAACTTGTTGATCTTTTCTTTTCCTTTTAGTCCTTAACTTTTAAATATGTAGCCGAAAGTTTTTTTTTTTTTTTTTTTTTTTTTTTTGGAATGACGAACATATCATTCTCATAAAAAATAAAAATGATTCCTCTGGTAGTCTGTTAAGAGAATTTGCTATTGACGAGAGCTGCGTAGGTAGAAGGAACCGCAGTAAATCAACCAACCAGGGCTCAATGTAAGGTATGATTTCCAGGCAGAAGATTATGGGAACTGGCACTGTGTCTGTTGTGATAAATGAAGTTTATTATAACTAAAGATAGATTAAATAGTCGTATTCAATTTATTTTGGCGTCAATTACGACAACGTTGTCGGTGGTAAAATCACCACCACCAAGCATTTCCTCATCACCAAGAATATCCACCATACTTGCATCACGGACCATGTTTTTTTTAAAGGTTTCGTTATTATTCCATTTGCGCAGAGGCTAATATAAAACGATAAATATAAGCGATGTATACACTAATTATGAATAGTCGACTTACCCTACAACAAGCTTTTCTTTATCAGATAGCGTTTTAAAGTTGGGCAATTTAGACTATGCGTATCTTTTAGTTATGGTCCCTGGGCTGGTGTCGCCAAACAAGATTTCATTCTTTTCAACCTTCTCAATCAGAACAGGACTATTTCCACTGATGCCTTCCCCACTACATTCATTAAGCGCATCTTGTAATCCTCTGTATGCCTTAAATTTTCTCGAATTCACGACCTATCTCCTTCTAAAGCAGTTTTCTATATCCCATACATCATCCTCAAGTTTCCGTGTGGCTTGCATTTGTGTCGTCCAATATGCAGCCGTGACATCTACCTCTGAGCATTGGACCACCACCAAAAATCACCACCTCCGAGCATTGGACCACAACCAAGAATCACCACCTCGGAACGAAAGAACTGAGGAGATAAATAATTAAATGAGATTTTTTGAATGTTATGTACTATGATAATAATTTACATTCGTTGTATCATTCAATATGCCGCGACACCAATGTCCAATCACCGTCGAATCCTCTTCGTCTCTTATCTCTTTTAATACCTTAATTATGCCTTCTTCTGCTTCTTCGCGCAGTTGTTCTTCAGAGTAATTCTCAAAAAGAGTTACTGCGCTGAGGGTTTGTCACTGTGTTTTTATATAAGTTTTTATGTCCTAAACAAGTTAAATGGTTATTGTAAAAGTTTAAAGACATTTTGCAAATAAACCTATACCATTTAAAAAGGCGCTGTTCGTCCTTTTTGACTTCATCCCTTCTTGACTGCCTTGCGGTCCTTTTCTTATAAAAGGACCACGAAACTATTTAATGAAATCTTTAGTTTGTCTTTTACTATAATCTGGTTTAGTCCTACCAGTTGTATTTTACTATACGCCTTCGAATACACTCATATCTGGAGTTTACTCTTTATCTTTTTTTCACGTTACCGCTGTTCACTTAAACAAGCCATTAACAGCAGTAGAAAAAAAAAGAGAAAGGAAGGGAAAGGGATGGGAAAGAAAAATAAAGAAAATTAAAGAAAGAGAAAGAGAAAGAAAGAAAGAAAACGCGTCTGAAAATAGGCGTTTTCATACACCTTCGTCTTTTTTTTTTTTTTTTCAACGTACTTTTTTAAGTCACATAAAAAATTATTATGTTATTGATGCATGCTGTTACCCAAATGCTGATAGACGATTAACAAGTTCCGAATTGCTTGTATTTAAGCTCGGATGGGATATATAGCCTATCTTTTTCTTTTAAGAAAAAAAGGATATACTCTCATTTTTATTACCACGGCTAAGGCTAGTCTTCGCAATACAATCGAGACCTTTCCATTAACAATTGTAAGCATGGGGGGGGGAGAAAATCGAATGGTTCGTTGTTGGCACAAGGTTAATGATAAAAATTGTATAAGGGGATTTTAAAAAGGTAAAAAGATTTATCAAAAAGACGTGAATGTAGACATTGTCTTTTTATTGAACGCGACTACATAGGATTGGCACATGACATCTGTGCCAATAATAAAGGCACTTTACTTTTTGGTTTCATGGACTTGAAAGCAAATATATATGTAATTATCCCTTGTTTCTCTTTTAATTATTGTTATAAATTCAAATAAGCTACAATCTATTGTAGCCGTCTTGGATACTGTCTCTTTTCCACTAGCAAAATTTGCATCAGTTTGCGTATTTTTTTGTGTGTTCTTGAATAAATCAGGTTCTTTATTCTTTTTATGGATGGTAAGTGTGAATTGGGAGGGGAGCAAGGATGTAAATAGATAAGAAGATCGTAAGTCTCTACTTCGTTCTGGACAGTGTTTTTTACATTCTTATCCCTTTCTGTTTTTTGTTGTTATCCAAATTTTTACATTTTTTTTTATGTAAGAGTTTGGAAATTTGAAAAGAAGGAAAGCAGTGGGAGCTACAAAAGAAAAGCATCCGAGGATCAATTGTCTGTACCCAAGTGTACTATAGGTGAACATTATCTTCAGTTTATTATTGATACCATGGTTGTCATGGATGAGTTCTCAGAAATGAAAGGATACTTTATCATTATAGATAATGCTCCGATTCATGTCCTTCAAATAATTGATCCAATAATCATGCAGCGAGGTTACACCTCAGTGTACCTTCCACCAAACTCAGCATAATTAAAAAATCTATAAAAATGTCCAAATGAATCAAGAAGAAAATATCCAAATGATTTAAAAAATGTCACCAATGTATTAAAAAAGGTCCAAATGGCAGTGGAAGCAATGCATCAGAGCAATGTATTATAAAGTGCCTTTAGTTTGAACAATGGTCGCACAATATGTACCCCCAGCATATTGCCTAAATTGGTGAAGCTCAATCCTTGTGTTTATCATATGATATGGGAGGACAAATTCTTCTAGCTCTATTTTCTTTTAGGTGCAATCACGAGGCAATGGTTACCAAAATAAGATTTTTACAGATTATTAAATGAGAAGGATCGACACTTGTTTAAGATCGACTTGGTTGAAAGATAAATTTCTGTAGAGATGGTAGATTTAAGTATTCTGTTAATAATAGCTAAATGTAAAAGTAGACACTAGAGTTTCTCATGCTGAACTCCATTATAATTATTTATGAGTATAAATTAAAATGCTATAGTTGTATTTGCGGCTTACAACTTGATGCGTCCAAATTGGTGTATCAATAGTTATACAGTGAAGTAATTATAACTTCATTATTTCTTCTCGCATATGGGGAAATTCTAAAAGGATCGATTTGATTAGGACTGAATAAAGATTATTATTTACAGTTTGACAATGAAGTTTATGCCGCTTTGTGAAGAAAAAAAAATTGATATACGGCAAATAAAGCAAGTTACGAGAAAAGTTCACAGTTATTCTTTAAAAGCTGCTTCATGCCAAATGTTTGGCTAGGGCTTGAAGCTGTTTATCATAAGGACAAAGCGCGTCGTACTCCCTCGTGGATGTGAGGTCGAAATTATGTCTCAAATTTTTAAAAAAAAAAAAATTAGTTGAGCCGCACGTATCTCAAAGGCATAAAAATTTAAGAATGACACGGATAACAGGCCATCCTGCAAATGTTCCCAACAACAATAAGCAAAACCAGTGCTCTTTAGGTAAAGTTTCGTTACATCAAGCTACTCAAAAAAATCGGACGTTTTTACGAATAAAAAAGTATCTGACTAACCATGGATAATATGTATTGAGCTATTTATTCATGCTTACCAAACCAACATTTATCCCAACCACTAGTACTGTTTGCACTTTTTTTATCTGATATGTACCTAAGACAAAGACTAATTGTAATGAACCAGTCACTTGGTTATTTGGCATGTTTTTTCTCCCTTTAATATTCCTGATCGTGTCTCTGCCTGCTTTACTCATGAATTTGTTAATAATCAGGCATCTCAAAAATTCAAACAATGTAGCACCTTACGGGATCATTATCTACGACAAAGCAGATACGCATATTATGCAATTAAAATAATTGATCACAACCAGAACCTAAACCTTAATCGCGGTCTAATACTAAAGCCCAATGTTAATTCAACTTATTTATAGTTATAAGCCGGATAAAGTACATGATTGTGGTTACATAAACAACACTGTATACAATAAAGTAAGGGTTATAACCAGTCCGTGATATGCATATATCATTATATATCAAGAATTGTATTAGGACGAGATCTGTGGATAGTATAGCACGGTAATACAAAGCATCGGAAGAACTTTTTGATGAATGGTTCTAGTTTCGTGAATGTATGCGTATAGGCTTCAACTTTTTAGCCAACATGATTTTTACTTTTCAATCAGGGCATTATTCGGTATTTTAATGGATCTCCAATGACGTTAAAGGTGTATGCATGCTGCCAGTAAAAATACATGAACAACAAAAAAAAATATATATATAGAACACACAACTACCCAACTCGTGTATCGAATCAGGGATTCTTATGAAGATAGCATTGACCCTAAAATAACGTGGGCGGTAGTTGACAACTCTTTTCTATCGATTCCTAACTTTTGGTACGACTCTGCTTAAAAAATCAACTGGGATTTAAAAATAAGAAAATTGCTGTATTCTAATCAATATGATCTCTAAATTGAAAAAGTCTCCTTTTTCTTTTTAGTGATGTTGGCACAAGTAAAATCAGTAGTGTATTCATCTTTTATACATGGATGAACATGTATGAAAAAAAAAGGTGACAAATTTTAATTGAAGAGGAAGCAACCACTTCTCACGCATGGTATAGAACACGAGAAGTGTATTCAAGCAAAAAAAAGTTTGTGTTCAATTAATAATGAATTTAGCGAGAATAGGAGTTCATTTACTCACATGTGACATTATATCCTTGACAGTTTTCTAACTTATAATAAGAAAAAAGAGGATTAAAAAATATACAGAAACTTTAAGAAAATGTATGATTATGCTAATTATTTTACATGCAGTTATATATTCATGGTATATTCCGACATTATAAATTATAAGAAATATAGCTCATAAGAATCGATCAAAAAAAAATACATCTTTCCACAAAAAAAAAAGCACGGACATGATGTCCTCATTTATCCACAGCGGTCATTGTAAAACTGCAACTGAGTTTTTGTGAATTTCATGTGAAAAAGCCAGTCAAAAAAAAAAGATGGATTTTATGGAAGTAGCAATATAAAGTGTTTCATGAATTTCTTCTTTCCCTTCTTTGCTTTTTTTATATTTTAAAACTAAAGAAAAGAAAAAAATGAAATCATTTTCAGTTGAAGTTGGACCTGAACAACCTAACGGTGGACGTATCCGAAGATCAGTATTTGCTGCCGATGGAATCGCTCGCGTTCCTCACCATAATGTGCATACACTCTATGATGTTTTAAATTATAGCTCAAAAAAGTTTCCTGAACGTAAAGGTTTTGGATTTCGTAAGGTGGATAAAATGATTGATGAAGAAAAGGAAGTGACCAAATTCGTCAATGGCGAAGAAGTCAAGGAAATGAAAACCTGGAAATACTTTCAATTATCTCCCTATCATTATTTAACTTACAAAGAAGCTTCTCGTTTGGCTCATGATGTTGGTGCTGGTTTCGCTCATCTTGGCCTTAAAGAAAAATCAAAGATTGAAGTCTTTTCTCCCACAAAGTAATTTTTTCACCTGCATCTAAAGCAAAACACGTTCATATCAACTAACTTTTCTATTGTAGTATGTACTGGCTTTTAACAGCTCATAGTGCATTCACTCAAAACATGACTATTGTTACAGCTTACGACACTTTAGGTGAAGACGGTTTACTTCATTCAATGAATGAAACTGAAGTTGAGGCGATCTATACTGTTGGAGATTTATTACCTACTGTTCAAAAGGTTGCTAAGAAATGTCCCAGTCTCAAATTCATCTTTTACAGTGGTGAGGTCAAGCCCGACGTTCTTTCAAAAATAACCTCATCCGTCACTCAGCGAGTTATTTCATTGGATGAAGTAGCAAAGTTGGGAAGAGAAAACCCAAGAGAGGCCAGACAACCTGAACCTGAGGATATTTGTTGTATCATGTATACTTCTGGAAGTACAGGAAATCCCAAGGGTGTTATTTTATCTCATAAGAATGTGGTTGCTGCAAGTTAGTATACGCTGAGAAAAAAAAATGCATGTTTCTTTTATTGATTATCTTTTTTTAGTCGCTGGTTGTAATACAATTTTGGGTCACCTTGTAACTGATCACGATACGATGATTGCTTATCTTCCATTGGCTCACGTATTGGAGTTTGTTGTCGAAAATCTTTGTGTATTCTGGGGTGTAACGTGAGTTTTGCTTGTTAAAAATAATGTGTATTCGAAATATGCTAACTGGGATGAATTAGACTTGGTTATGCTTCTGTTCGTACATTAACTGATGCATCTGTCCGTAACTGTAATGGTGATATTAAGGAGTTCAGACCTACGATTATGACTGGTGTACCCCAAGTTTGGGAATCAATTCGAAAGGGTATTTTGACCAAATTGAGCCAAGCATCTCCCAAGGCTCAAAAGATTTTCCACAAGGCATTCGCAACAAAGGTTTGGTTATTGGAACGTCATCTTCCTACTGGTTTCCTTGATAAAGTGGTATTCAATAAGATTAAAGAGCAAGTGGGTGGCCGTCTTCGTTTTGCTTTGTCTGGTGGTGCTCCTGTTTCTGTCGAGACTCAAAAGTTTTTGTCGGTTACTGTATGTCCCATTTTGGGAGGTTATGGATTAACAGAAAGTAAGTAATAAGAAAAAAGAACAGACCAAAAAGTCGAATAGAATATTAATCTCTATGTGTAACGTATAGGTTGTGGGTAAAGTTTTAATCGAAAATGTTATGGTAACAAGAGTTTTTGGGAACTGATAAATTTGTTTTTTTGATAATTTAGAATGTGTGCTATTATGACACCCGAAGCCTTTGGCTATGGCCATGTTGGTGCACCTGTTCCTTGCTGTGAAATTAAATTAGTAGATGTGCCTGATGCCAATTATTTTTCCAAGGATGTGATTCCCAAGGGAGAAATCTGGGTTCGAGGTCCTGCAGTTACAAAAGGATATTGGAAGCGTGATGATGTGACAAAAGAAACCATTACAGAAGATTGTTGGTTACAAACGGGTGATATTGGACAATGGAACGAAAATGGTACTTTGAGTATCATTGACAGAAAGAAGAATTTGGTGAAATTGAGTAACGGTGAATACATTGCCCTTGAGAAATTAGAATCCATCTATAAGAGTAGTGTGCTTGTTACCAATATTTGTGTCTATGCCGATTCATTGTTCCCTAAGCCTATTGCCCTTGCTGTTGTTGCTGAAAATGTGGTTCGTAAATTAGCTATCGAGAAGAAGGTGACCGAAACAGACTTCAAGTTGTTGTGTAAGGACGAGACAATCAAAAAGGCAGTATTAAAGTCACTTTTGGACACTGCTAAAGAAGGTGGTTTGAAGGGAGCTGAGCTCTTGTTTGATGTACATTTGTGTGATGAAGAATGGACCACCGACTCTGTAAGTAGCACAACATGCGCACAATCTGGGTTTTATTTTTTATACTTATAATTTTTTCTTTTTAGGGTTACTTAACTGCTGCACAAAAGATCAAGCGTCCTGAACTTACCAAGGGTTTTAAGGCAGAATTCGAAGCAATGTAAGTAGAGTTTAATAGAAAAGTAAAACGGTTTAGCTAATACGATTCATGTATAGGAATGCCAAACAAAAATGAGTTGCCTCTTTATAACTATACCAACAACAATAATACTAATTACTATAATAAAAAAACTGTGTTTATTTATTATGCATCATAAAAAAAAAGTACGCCAAAGTAAATATCTATTGTAAAGAATACATGAGGTCTTTATAAATCATTGTTTGTTATTCTATTTATGATTAAAAATACGTTTTCTTCACATACGAAAACCACATTACAGAACATGTGTCTATGAAGGATGAGATGGCATATGAAAACTGTGGAGTATATTTATCAGATGATTTAAAGGTACTGGGAACCATGGTGCAACATCAAGCATGTAAGAATAAAAGTAGGTTTTCTTCCCCCCCCCCACTCTTTGTGAACCGATCAGATCCGGTGTCAAACCTTTTTAGCAGATTATTGTTCCTTTGATATAAAGAGAATATCAAAAGGAGAAGTTGATTGTGGACCGGATTTAGGATGCGCTTTTGGGTCATGTGTAAGTTCTTTCTTATTGCAGAAACTACAGCGAGACATCTCGTGCAGACACGACAGTATATATAGACTGAGAGTTAACAGGCCTGGATGCAACCCTGATGCATGTGGTCTGTTTATTATTGACAAAAAGGATGAGTAACAATGCATTCGCGATCACAAGATTAAGAGTAAACAAGTTATCGGGAATATTGGGATAATAAAACGCGTGATACGAGAGGACCTTAAATTTATTGTGTATATATATATAAAAAAAAAAGATTTTCCTTTTCTTCTTTTATTCCCTGTTTAAAAATAATAATAAAACTTTGATGAGATGATTACAGCCAGATATAACAACTTTTACAGCCACGGTAAAAAAAACGATATTTCGTGTCGTCGTTTTACACTTGATGAACGTAAAAATTGGACAACAGATGAAAGTGGTGATGAACAAACACGTTTCCATGACAAGGATCGATTCATTGAATTGGCCCAAGCTGCACTAGAAGAAGCTAAAATGGAAGAGGAGCAAAAGGGTGTTTTACAAGAGTTGGTTGAGGCACTTATAGCTCGTACTGGTGCACCCATGATGGCAGATGTGATTCTTGAACAGTTTCGTAGTCAAGATGTCATTGAAAGATTAGCTGAAGACCATTTTAATGAGCAACAAAAGAGAAGAAGATCAAGTAGTGAATTATTATCGAAAGACGGATTATATTCGCCTCACGTATTGAAAGAACCCACAACAGAGCAAACTATAGTTCATCATACGGGTGATCACAACAGTATTGACAAGATGCTATTAATATCTGAATATTTGTGGAGATTATTTAGGTTATTGTTGTTGTCTAGTCTAGTATGCCTGGTCTATCATTTCATGTGTGCAGATCCCAATCAGTCTTTATTCAAGTTTTAAACATATAAAAATACCCTCTCATAAAATTTATTGTACATATAAAAAAATAAAAAATTAGCCACTTAATACATCGAATTCCTCTGTTAGTCTTGTCACAACTTGGTTAGTTTCTTTTTCGTCGCTAGAAAACTCTATTTCTGCATTGGCGAGATCATTGGAGAATCCTATAATTTGACATACTATTTTAAACTAAAAAAAAAAAATAGACATTCAGCGGTTAAACCTTATTTGCAGAATGAGGGAAAAAACATACATTTTTCCTGGATAATTCGGTACACATCCCAATTTCAATGCCTTTTATAGGATGGATCTCCAAAATATCACGAATGAACTTTACTGGATACGATTTTTTTTGAAATTTATGCGATCCCGATTTGTCCACATTGGTTCTAGTTAGCTTTCTTTGGGATTAGCTCAATAGCTTCTTTTCTTTTTTATGCAGCTTTAAAAATGAACTTTACTTGATCAATGACATAAATTCCAAACGTGTGAGTATGCTCCAACATTTCACCAGTGGTGGGATGTGGATGCTTTAATGTAATCACACCTTTACCATGAATCGGTCTATCGGATACGGATATGAATCGAATCGACTCTTGAATCTTTTTTAAAGGATTCACATTTTTGGGTGACTGGAACACACTGCCCTCTGTAAAATATTCGACCTAATAATGACTTAATCATTCTCAATCTCATCATCATCATCATTGTTGTTGTTGTTTATTACCTCGGGTCCAACAAAATCGATTTCACCAGTTAATAAGACGATTGGGAAAGAAGTCGCGTTATGGATAGTCAAGTCAACATTGACACTACCATCATCATTTGGGTTAATCTCACTAGCTATTATATTGGTTAAATAGTGCTATTATTATCTTTCGATGTCTGATAATTACACAAGTAAACCTTGGTTACATATGACGTCTCCATGAGCTCACTCAAAATACGCATCATATTTGCATTTCCTTCAAGTGCTTTGTTTAAAGCCTAAATCGAGGTTAGATTACGAGTTGATGAGGAGTAAGCACTGTATTACTTGGTGTAGCCCTTCACGTTGATTATCGACATTATTGCTCACGGAATCTATCGCATTAGACAAAATATCGCTAGTTATGCTTCATTAGTCTCCATTAGACACAAAATATGGAGTGTAATTACTGTTCGCTCATGGTTGGGTTGCGAGGATAAAAGAATGCTATATATAAAATAAAATAAAAAATTAGAGAGACACAGAGTTCGTGACTTTTTGTAATCACTCGGTTTCTTTGTGTCGCGACGTCCTATCACTAGGCTGATTGGATTAAACCCTAAAAGGCGATTCAATTCAAAAGTAGGATTTGTATTTTTGCAAGTTTCCTTTCTTTTTCTTTCTCATATTTATATATTTTTTTTTTTAATTTTTTTACTACCACACAAATGACAGGAAGTGAAGCTGGTCAAAGCAAGACGGATGAGGTTACACCGCTTTTGCCTCGTCAAAGACAGGGCAGCTGGGAAAATGACGCCAAGAGAACTGCCAAGAAACCATCTGTGTGGTATGTTATCGCTCCCTTATTTGGGTTGACTTTATGCTTTGGGTAAGAAACAAATGTTTATTTTCATGCCGACATACATTGACATCTCTGTAGAGGCTTGTATGCACCCCTGATTCAATTTCATACCATGATTTTCTGCAACAGGTAGGATTACTAAATAATCTGATAAG
Source organism: Mucor mucedo (assembly GCF_025094135.1). Lineage (NCBI taxonomy): Eukaryota > Fungi > Mucoromycota > Mucoromycetes > Mucorales > Mucoraceae > Mucor > Mucor mucedo. The sequence continues at coordinate 36,001 of NW_026252532.1, read as the reverse complement.
CCATTTTCTTGTTTAACACTTTTATACCCCTCCCCTTTCCAGATACTATCAATCTCAAAGTGGGGATAATGAAGATATACCATTTGAGAATTGTGCAATTCCTGAAGTACAATCCATTGTATCAGAAGCACAAGCTATCATCGTATTTTTGACCTATGCTTCAAGTATGATGAAACAAACAAAATTTGATCATCGTTTAAATTTCAAACTCATCCCCTCTTTTCTTTTTTTAGCCTTGCTTGTAGCTAGTTACTATGGCGCCTTATCAGATCGAAAAGGCAGAAGGGTGGTTTTTTTAATATCTGGATTAGGAAATATTTCAATGGCGGGTGCCTATATCATTACAATGAAATACCAACACATCTTTGGAGTCTCTCTTTTGTTTATTGCGCCGGTTTTACGAGGCATTTTGGCTGGTGACACTGTTGTATCTGCTGCTGTACAGTCGTACATTTCAGATTGTACCACATCAACTGAAAGAACGGTTGCCTTTGGACACATGATGTCTGCTTTATTTCTCGGCGCATCTATAGGTCCTAGTGTAGCCTCAATCATTATCAAGCAAACGGGTACTATCATGAGCATTTTTTATATTGTATTAGTTATCAGCTTAATATTTGAGCTATTCGTCATCTTTGTCATGCCAGAGTCTCATGACTTTGAGAATTTTCAGCAACCACCCAAACAACAACAAAACTTCTTCCAACGCATCAATGTTTTCTCGGCCCTTCATATACTCATCAGAACAAAATCCGAGCACGCAAACCGATATGCACTTTTAATCGCTGCTTCTGTCATCTTTTTATTCACCGTGATTGCTTTACCCCCTACCTTACTCTATGCTATGCTCAAATTTCATTGGACCGCCTATGAAGGTGGTTTTATGATCAGTATTTCGTCGGCCAGTAAACTGGTTGTACTCCTCTTCTTATTGCCTTTCATTGCTAAAGTGTTCCATAAGGATAGAGCCTCTGCTATTAAACATGCAGAAGAGGAAGAAGTGGAAGCTTCTACTAGTCAAGCAGTAGCCGTTCCAAGTGATGCTGATGCTATACACGCAATTTCATTCGATATTTGGATGATCCGCGTAGGACTGAGTGCCGAAATCATCACTTACATCGTCTATGGTTTAGTCACCACCTCTCAAGGCTTTACTCTGACTGCAATGTTCCATAGTTTCTCTGCTTTGGCTTTACCTTCGCTTCGATCCATCATTACAAGACTGGTTTCCCCTAGTGAAATTGGAGAATTGATGGGAGCTATGGCTATTTTGGAAGCATGTGCCAGTACGTTTATTTATATCAAATTATTTGATTTCAGCACGAGTTTAACCCTTTTCTTTTCATATAGTGATCCTCTCTCAATTGACAATCAATACACTTTATAGTGCCTCTGTTACCATATTCCCCCAATTGACCTTTTTTGTTTGCGCTGCTGTCGCATCCATAGCTCTGGTTTTAGCCTGTTTTGTAAGGGCCGGCCCAACCAAATCTCTTAATATCTCTGCTTAATATCTCTGCTTAATATCTTAATAAATTATTTCTTTCGATACCCCTTATTAAAAAAAATAATTGGCACTTGGCTTTAGATAACAAGTCTTGGGAAAATTTTGTGCACAACGTTGACAGATAACCTGTGTCTTGGCATTTTTCTTGGTATGTAGGGTGGTACTATTTTCCATATATAGCTCAACGATAAGCGAAGCATTACCTCATGCTCCAGTTTCATGGGTTACTGCTGTTTTGGCCAGTGTCATGCCTTTGCATTTGAACGTTATCAATATTTTCTCAATTATGTAATGTGCGTAGATGAATTACATAATCACAAGTAGAAATATCGGATGTGCCTTAAAAAAAAAGAGGTGCATGAAGCAACAAGCTGCAATGACGTCGTGGAAGCCGCCGCCGCCCAAATTTCGTGTGTAATCCAACCCAAAGTAACTGTTCTTTTTTTCTTTTCACCTACCAACAAGAATAAACTTATACAACATGTCCTGGCGTACCATTGATATCGATCAGTATGATGAGGATGCTTACACAGAAGATGAAATCCTTGCTGAATTCGAGACTGGATTATCAGCAGAACAAGTAACATCTGCAACTCAAACACGAAGCACAGACGTTCGCAACATGCTTACAAGGTAAGCTTTTTTTTTCTCTAAAAGCAACTTCAAACAGAGACCTGATGGCTTATTTTTTTGTTGATGCAGAGGTGACTTGAATAATGCTTTAACTCGTGCATTGGAAGAGCCTCCTTATGGTCGTCATCTTGAAACAGCAAAGGTTAGCTATATATCCAAGCGAGTCATAGAAAAATGCTAATATGGCCTTGATAGAGTGAAAGTACAAAGACTGTTACCGAAGTATTGAACTTGTTCCGTGCATCCGACATTACTCAAGTTGTGAAATCACTTGGTACTGAACAACAAGATGTTTTAATGAAGTACTTATATGCAGGTATGGGTAAGCCAGAGCAATATAACTCAAGTGTCTTATTGACATGGCATGAAAAGGTAACGACATTGTTTTTTCAAAGAGAAGAATGAAAAAGGTACTTATTTTATTTTCTAGTTGACTGAAGTTGCTGGTAATGGTTGTATTGTACGTGTTATGACTGACAAGCGTACAGTATTTTAAGAGAATAAACAACTCCCCCATCCCCTTCTTTTTTTAAAAATCATATTATCCAAGTTTTAATCGGAAACCCGTTGATTCTGTTTGACCGCCAAATATAGTGCCTGCTAAACCAGGTTCTTCTTCAGCTATACCATGAGCTGCTGCTGGTGCAGATGGACTGAAATCTCTTTTTCTATACATTGTCGGATGAGTAACTATTATCTTTGAATGGCAATTATAAATCTTACTTATGTCCTGAACCTTTGGAAGGCCAGGTTGGAAACATGGATGGATCTTTAGGCGCGGGACTTTCATCGAAATACGGATGTTGTAACGCTTCTTCTGCTGTGTATCGTTTTGCTGGGTCATAAGTCAGCAATTTGGATAAAAGATCCAAGCCTGCTTGGGTCAGAGTGGTAAATTTACTTCTTAATGAGCTATATCTAGAAAAGAAAAGGGGGGGGTGTAAGTAATTCTTGTGGATTATACGTTTTCCAAGTATTACGGTTGATATATAGGAGCTATATTCTTTGCATGAGGAAGTTCCGAAAATCCAGTCCATATTTCTTCTGTTGGAGTACCTAGTAATTTGAATATCTATGGTTTATCAATGAATCAAGTACACGACACGATTTCGATAAAATACGCTTACTCTGTCTAATTGATCAATCTCACTTCGGCCGGGTAATAATGCTTCGTTGTTCAATAATTCTGCAAAGATACATCCCACAGACCACATATCAATGGCTGTGGTATATTCCTTCGATCCTAATAATAATTCGGGTGCTCTGTACCAAAGTGTCACTACTAACTGTGTCATGTTTCCCATCGGACTACCATATTTTCTAGCAAGACCAAAATCAGCAACTTTGATTTCTCCTCTGTTGTTAAGTAATAAGTTGGAAGTCTTTAAATCACGGTGAATAATCCAATTATCATGCATCAATGCTACTGCTGATAATAGCTGTATCATCAACGTCTTAATTTCTGACTGTAGGAAGGGTGAACGCATATCGCTCATCAAACCTTTTAAATCATGATCAATGAAATCCATGACAATGAAAACCCTTTGTAAATTATTAAATAAAAATTGTTTGCCATCCGCTCACATTCTGATACTTACTGGTCCATGTGATTACCCATAACAATTTCTCTTACATTGACAATGTTGGGATGTTTAATTGTCATTAAAGCATGGATTTCTCTTAAACTAGTGACAGGAAAACCACCGGCTTCAGGATTTAATTTCAACTTCTTGAGCGCTACAATCTCTCCCGTCTCTTTATCACGAGCACGAAATACGATACCATATGAACCTTCTTCAATATGATTTAATCTTTCAAAGCAATCAACATGTCGACATTCTCGTAAATACGGATATTGTTTCGCCTCTGGTTGTTCTGTACGCATAATTACTTGGCGCACTGCTTTGGATTGTGGTGGAGGGGCAGGCGCTGTTTTTTGTTGCTTTACTGGTTTTTCAATCGGCTCCTCTTCCTCGTCGGAGGCCCAGCGAGATCTCTTTGTTGTTTCTGACATTATATGGATAAGTAAATGAGAGAAAGAAAAAAAAACTATTGATTTCAGATTCAGCTCCGAAGGGGTTTTACAGTGTTTAGTAAAAAGGGCGATCGCACTCAACCCTTACAATTTTTTTTAAGTTGATAAAAAGATCCTGGAAAAAAATGCTTTCCAGAACTATGAGCGTCAAACAGATCGTGTTTTGCCGGTATGTAGTATTTTAGAAAGAAAAAAGACTATATCTAAAACGATATATCATTGGTGGTACTGGTACGATGTTATTGTTTTTATCCGTTGCATTTCAGCAAAGCATCGACTTAATGACGCCGAAATATGACAAGTACCTACCTGTATGGTATGTTCTTTACCTTCGCTATAATAATATAAGAATGTTCGCAGTAAATACTACTGATGTACTTGCAATTAAATATATACGACGACTGAAAATAGGAGTTGCACGAGTATCGCCTCTAAAATCTGTTCAGAAAAGTTGTATACTTCCACAACAATCGATATAATCAACAGTTTATAACAGTACAATAATACTCAATCAAGAATGGAATCAAAAAATATCTATAACTAGCTGTCAAAAATTGATAGACTATCAAACCCAGACTTGTTAACCGCATTTAAACACCTGAACGAAATATCTGACCAATACGAACGCTTCCACGTGTATATCACGTGACGTTTAAAACATAAACATTTTAGAACATTATTAAAATTGCATATGTTTGATCATATGGAAAGATGGCCGAGCTGGTCTAAGGCGTCACGTTAAGGTCGTGATCTCTTCGGAGGCGTGGGTTCAAATCCCACTCTTTTCACTTTTATTTTCTATCCGAATATGTAGTGTGTGTAGTCATATGAAAATTGATTCATTAAGTCCATCAATGTCTTATATTTTAATAGAATTAATTACAGTATTTTGCTCACCTTGAGGACCTACTATCAACAAGGTTGTAAAATAATCTATTTTGGAATATATGCAGCTCTACGATGAGTATAATATTGGTTACAAAGTAAAGGATTGCACTTCAGCAGCATAAGTAATTATTGTAGACTTCGTCACTTGCGTAATGTGTTTGAGTGGGTAAGTCATGGATGTAACTCTTCTTGATACCGCTATCACAATCTTCTTTTGTTTTTTGTTTTTTAATTGAAGAGTCCTAGTCAAAAATCGAAAGCGAACCCAAAGAAATTGAATTTTTTTGTATGTACCTTGATCTTCAAAATAAAGACTGCCAAATATATTTCAAACGGGAAACTGGTACGATCCTCTTAGCGTTTATCAAGCGACATCACAAGTAATGAAACCCAAAGGCCACACAAATAAGCTATTTTTTTTATGTAGGTTTCAGCGTTAAATAATAAGCAAGTCTTCAAATCTTACTATCTAAAAAAGTTTGCCACCCATGATCAGTTATATCACGCAATTAACGTTTAAATCGTACCAAAAAGCTACAGTATGAGCACATCAATACATTCGTATGATTATCTATCTTTGTGATATATTTACACGTGCACACAATGTTGAGCATGTACACATATTAGACTCTGATACCAATAATGACTCCCCGTGGACTCAAAAATGTTACAAGAATATCGCATTAATAGCCATACAAAGGGGCTGACAAGGAAAAGATATCATTAACACGAGAAAAGTAATCGCTAAAAATTTTAAACCATTATGCCATCACATGTTTCGTCGTTTATATAAGGATTTATTACTACCACACTATACCGAGATGAAGGATATATGCCCTCAATAAATGTATGAAAAGATAAGAAGCGGATACGCTTTCTCACTTAAAGCATTTTTTAAATGAAGTGTTTTGCCATGAAGATCCTAATAATTTAGAAATGTCTAGAGCTCCGTATTTTTTAGAATCGCGCGATGGTCTACACATCGATTGACATGCCATATCATCTAAACTTCATGGGATGATCGATTTCTGTTTTCCATAAAATCTGCTTCACTGTCATTACAAGCTACTACTGGAACGCAGATAGACAATTACCAAGCTCTGACTTGCTTGGGAGGTTTTTGCAAGTGTTTCTATTTTAAGTAAAGGCTCAAAACATTATGGATGATAAAATAGACAAATGAAATCATCCTGACATAAGCTTGTTTATCTATAAATAAAGCTGGTTCACACACTTTATTCCTCCTTTTCTTTTCCCTTAACATACTTCTTTTATCGTATGAAAGTAACCGACCACATAAAAAGGTTAGTTAGTAATGACTCTTGTTTCTTTGAAAAGAAGCTAAATTGAAAAAGATATATTGTGATATTGCGGCTGCGGCTAGTCTTTGCTATAGGAGGACGACCTCCTAGGCAGGGTTCTTGAGTTTTCGAACTCACAGGCTGTAAATGGCTGTGGGTACACTGTAAATAGTTTTAACCATACTGGCCTGCTGGTCTTGACCAGACTTGTTGTAAGTGATATAAAAAACATGCATTTGAAAAAAATACGGGGGTCTAGACATTTCCAAAAATTCCAAGTCCTAAAAAATCAAATCTGGTACAACAACTATAGATATCTCTTTTCAATAACCGATCTACGCAGTCTTTTGCAAAGTGGTGCTCAATCCACAACATATCATTTTTAAAAGCAAAGCCGGACAGAAATTCCAGTAGTAGAAAACGACGATTATATACATTAGATGATATTTACTATGGTAATCCCAAGCAATAGTATAAGCAAAATACATAACTAACATGCTTCTCTATAGAAAGTTTGTTGGAAGAAATTTGCAGTTGTTTGCCAAGGTACAAGGCATCAATTTTAAATTTAAAACAAAATGATTACGAGATTATCGGATATGTCCGCAAGTCCCCCTCTGACGTAAATTTTGAAACCCGGCTGAAACTCGTACAACAAATGGTTGACAATCTGCGTGATCGTTCCCTGGTTGATAAGGTTTACGTTTCAGTATCTAGTCATGCATCTTCGCCTTTTAATGAAAGGGATTTGAACAAAAATGACGGGATTATGGAAAAACTCAATCATGTAACTGGAAATACTTCAGGTAAAGCAATACTACAGCATATAGATTGAAAACCCCATCACTAACTCTCTATTTGATTCACAATAGATATGTTAGAGTATCTGCAATCCATTGATCATGATATTTGTTTGACTTCTATTGACTTTGCTGGGATAGCTTCACGTGCCTATCTTGTAAAAGATTTGTTAGAAGAGTACCCTATCATAAAGAAAGTAGCTATTGAAACGTTTATTTCTAATAACGAAATTCTTCTTCTGGACTCTCAACTTCTGCTGTCAGATAATCAAGTACTTGAAAGATTTGATTGCAGAAAAAAGCTAATTCAACGATCAAAATGATGAATAATATATTACCAATAAAGACAACCTATAAACAGTCTCAAAGTAAATCACTTAGGTTTATAATTGATACAGCAATTAAAATGAAAAATAAAAAAACAGAGATGGTATAGCTAAAACTAGACAGATAAAATAAGACGGATGGTAAGACGGATGAAATAAGACGGTTGAAATAAGACGGGTGAAATAAGACGGATGAAATAAGACGGTTGAAATAAGACGGGTGAAATAAGACGGATGAAATAAGACAGGTGAAATAAGACGGATGAAAGACGGTTGAAAGACGGATGAAAGACGGTTGAAAGACAGTTAAAATAAGACGGATGAAATAAGACGGATGAAATAAGACGGATGAAAGACAGTTAAAATAAGACGGGTGAAATAAGACGGTTGAAATAAGACGGATGAAAGACGGTTGAAATAAGACGGTTGAAATAAGACGGATGAAATAAGACGGGTGAAATAAGACGGATGAAATAAGACAGGTGAAATAAGACGGATGAAAGACGGATGAAAGACGGTTGAAAGACGGTTGAAAGACGGTTGAAAGACAGTTAAAATAAGACGGGTGAAATAAGACGGGTGAAATAAGACGGGTGAAATAAGACGGGTGAAATAAGACGGGTGAAATAAGACGGGTGAAATAAGACGGTTGAAAGACGGTTGAAAGACAGTTAAAATAAGACGGATGAAATAAGACGGGTGAAATAAGACGGATGAAATAAGACAGGTGAAATAAGACGGATGAAAGACGGTTGAAAGACGGTTGAAAGACAGTTAAAATAAGACGGATGAAATAAGACGGATGAAAGACAGTTAAAATAAGACGGGTGAAATAAGACGGTTGAAATAAGACGGATGAAAGACGGTTGAAATAAGACGGGTGAAATAAGACGGGTGAAATAAGACGGGTGAAATAAGACGGATGAAAGACGGTTGAAAGACAGTTAAAATAAGACGGATGAAATAAGACGGGTGAAATAAGACGGATGAAATAAGACAGGTGAAATAAGACGGATGAAAGACGGTTGAAAGACGGTTGAAAGACGGTTGAAAGACAGTTAAAATAAGACGGATGAAATAAGACGGATGAAAGACAGTTAAAATAAGACGGGTGAAATAAGACGGGTGAAATAAGACGGGTGAAATAAGACGGGTGAAATAAGACGGGTGAAATAAGACGGGTGAAATAAGACGGATGAAAGACGGATGAAAGACGGTTGAAAGACGGTTGAAAGACAGTTAAAATAAGACGGATGAAATAAGACGGGTGAAATAAGACGGATGAAATAAGACAGGTGAAATAAGACGGATGAAAGACGGTTGAAAGACGGTTGAAAGACGGTTGAAAGACAGTTAAAATAAGACGGATGAAATAAGACGGATGAAAGACAGTTAAATAAGACGGGTGAAATAAGACGGGTGAAATAAGACGGGTGAAATAAGACGGGTGAAATAAGACGGGTGAAATAAGACGGGTGAAATAAGACGGGTGAAATAAGACGGATGAAAGACGGTTGAAAGACAGTTAAAATAAGACGGATGAAATAAGACGGATGAAATAAGACGGATGAAATAAGACGGATGAAATAAGACGGATGAAAGACGGTTGAAAGACGGTTGAAAGACGGTTGAAATAAGACAGATTGTAAGACGGATGAGTTATTTTTAGATTTCACAGTCCCTGAATTTTAATTTTCACAAGTGCATAAATTTGGATGGCATACTCTTTGCAAATAGATTGCTTACTTTTAGTTGAACACATTATTTACAGCAAAAATGAGCGTACGTTTTGTGAGCCCGACATTTTGTCGTAAAGCATATATCTTTTTTATTTTAGACGCTGTAGTCTTTTTACAAATGTTTCTTTTTTAAGCAATCGTTAAATTTTGTAGTGGAATAATGACGAAATCCTCAAAGGTCGCTAAAGAGAATGCTGTTGCATGCTTCTTTGATTCTGCTGGAGATTGTCTCCTTTTCCAAAAGCTTTTCTTTCTTGAGTTTGCTTTTGACAACAGACCACAAATGCTCAATTGGGTTGAGTTCAGGAGAGTATGGAGGAAGATATATACAACCAGAGCCGCGACTGGTGACATAACGTTCAATCTCTTTTGAAGTAAGGATCGGTGCATTATCCATAATAATATAATGTCCTTTAAACTCCTCATAGTTATCCAAGACATCCAAGGTACTTTTGATGAAGCTAATATAATGGCCAGTTACTGTACCGCCGGCGCCGCTAACAACCAAGCCATTGCTGCCGAGCCTTCTCTTCTTAGATGGTATTGTCGGTCGCCGTTGTAGCTGAACATTCACAACCCCAAACGGCAAAATTGCACCCAAAATCGTTGTCGTTCTTGCTCTAGTTTCAGGTACAATTACTTCAGCTCTAGTTCCTTTTTTTGACCACGCAATGGACCTCTTGAGATTTATATGGAAAGCGGCTTCATCTATAAAAACACAATTGCTCATGTAATCCATATCCGTCTCATTTACCCCATTTAAAACCCATTTATATCTTCGCTCAATATTATCAGGGTTGCTTCTCTGAATCGAATGCATGTGAGCTTTTTTAAAAGTCAAGTTGCATTCCCTTGTCATAAAGTTATAAACGGATGTCTTCCCTATTTTTAAACCAGTGAACTCACTAGTCAAACTATCCATGGCTTGGTCAACTACAGCAGACGGGTTATCATCATAAAAGCCGACAAGGTGCCGTTTATGCTCTTCGTTCAAAATCGAAGGACGACCCACCTTTTTTCCATTATTTGGCTCTAGAATATCTGACGGATTTTCTTGATCCTTTGTAACCCAGTTGTACGCCGTACGCCTATTGACCCCCAGCTGCTTTGCTGCCTGTCCTGAAGTCATGGCCTTTTCGTAAACTAAGAAAAATAATTGTTCTTTGACATCATCACCATGTTTCCGATATGCGCGAACTTCATTTTCGTTTTTTTTTTTTTTATTATTAGGCTTCTCATGGAGACTTTGTTTTTCATCGTGAGGTTTTTCTTTCGTTTTTTTAGGTGGTTTACAGTCCAAATGCTTATCAAAATTGGTAATATAGTCGATGGGATATGCTTCAGTATCAATATCCATATCAAAATGCTCTATTTTCACTTTCATCTACAACTTCACCTTTCCCATGTTCATAGATAAATCGTACGCTTATTTTTGCTCTAAATAATGTGTTCAAGTAAAAGTGAGAAATCTATTTGTAAAGAGTGTGCCATCTGAGTGAAATCTAAAAATAACTCTGTGTGATTTAGTTTCCTGAAGTGTGCCAATAATTTCTGAAAAAAGTGTATTTGTTCTCTTTTTAAATCTCAAGCCATGTCAAGTAGAACACCCAATGATATATTACGATATAAAGTACCAAGATCACACACTATATCTAAAAGAAACGACCAAGGTTCTACATCAACACGACTAAAAGACATGTTAATTAACAATAAGCAACGCGAAGAACTCATGACAGCTTGTTCCAAAGGCGATTTACCAAAAGGTTAGGTGAAAGCTCTTACGTTATAAACATGTCATTAACCAGCCTGTAGTTACACATTTGTTGGAAGAAAAGAAGGCCGGTTTGAATCCAGACATGATTCGAGACTCGAAATTACGAACGCCTTTGCTTGTAGCCTGTGCCGCAGGCCAAGCAGCTGTTGTTCGGCAATTAGTTCGCTGGGGAGCCGACGTCAATAATCCGATGGGAGACATCGTGGGAAACAAACCACTTGATTTAGCGGTTATCTCGAACAATGTGGATACAGTATTAGCGTTATTGGAAAATGGAGCCAAAATAGCCAATTATGCAGATAACAAACACAAAATCAATGCAGACGATGGATTACCACTACCTGTCCGTATGAGAGCGGCATCAAGAACACCTTTGGATCTTGCAAATGCTCGGCTAGACTTGTTGATCAAGCTCTCGGAAGAAACAAATACAGTAAAGATGGAAACCATGGATCAGGTTGTCGAAGTAAATTTACCAAATAAGAAAATGATTAGAATGATTTTATATTTATTTGTTTTAACGATAGATCATAAAGCTACTAAAGCACTTTATACCAAAGGATACAATGGATGAACTGAACGAATTAACAGACAGAATATCAGCGGTGCATATCTCTTCAGATGAAGAAGAAAAAACGGACCGAGATATATTTGTGATGAAGAGTTTAAGAGATGTCATATCAAAGATTCAAATATAACTTTATATGTAACCATCTTCAACTGATATTTTTCCTTTACCCTTCAGGTTTTGTGAAAAGTCATTGTAGTCATCTCTTGTAATGAATAAAAATGTGTCAGTACCAGACCATAAACATAATTCGAATTCCATATCTTGAGCACATAATTGCTGTAATATATCAACCACTTCCTCTTTTGATAACCCCAATAATTTAGCAAGATCATTGAGTTGGCATAGTTTGGTTTCCTATCCTACCGTATGAATAAAAAACAACAACAAACAAATAATGCAATTTACCTTGACAAGCTTTTTCACTTTTTCTTTGTATTTGTCAAACCTAGCCTGTCTCTTTTTAGCATCCTTTTCTTCATTCTTTTGCTTTTTCAATCCTTCCTTTTCATCCGCTTTTGCTTTCTTTTCCTTTTCTCGTTTACGCTTGTCCATCTCATCAGTTCTTTTTATTGACTCTTCCAGCTTTCTGCGTCTGAACTCTTCCTCGTATATTTCTTCTTGTGCTTTACGTATTTGTCGTTGTTGTTCCATGTACTGTTTAAGGTTAGCATATAGTATAAATAGTCCCCGAGAATCATACCTCTCTGTATTGCCTCATTTGCTCCTTTCTTCGAAGTTTTTCTCCTCGCTTAGTTCCTACTCTTCTAACTCGCACAGCAGTAGAAGACCCTTCACCAGCATCATCTTCCTCTAAATCTTCCTCCTCTTCGTCAGGTATTAGTTCGTCATCAACAAGATCAGGTTCATCATGGATGGTGTCTAAATACGAGATGAGTCGAATTGTAAAAAGACAAAGAAAGTAAAAGGGTCTTACTGAATTGAATAGGAAGATTTCGTCGACGTCGAATATCCAGTAAAAATATAATGGAAATAATGCAGACAATTAAAGGAATGAATACAAATAGAGGTGTCCCTCCATTATCTTTGACCATAGTAAAAAAAAAATAAAATAAAAAAAAATTGAATATGGAGAAAAGGAAACTAAATTATTGTATGTTTATAAAGGGGAGATTGAACTTTGAAAATTTATAATTCAAAGTTGAATCAAGACACCTTTTGATTTCAATTGAGAAAGAGTAGCTTCAAGCTGATTAGAATCCACTGGTTTGGTAGCGTCAATAGCCAGTATAGTTTTAAACCCAAATTTAACAGAGTCAAGACAAGTTTCTTTAACGCAGTAATCAGCTGCAAGTCCAACTACAATGACAGTGTCGATATGATTTTGATATAGTATCTTGGCTAACTGTGTGATTTCAGAGTAATTATTATCTGCAAAACCACTGTAAGAATCAACTCGGGGATTTGTTCCCTTTTGAACAACATAATCAATGTCATCCAAGGAAATCTTATCAGAGATTTCTGCTCCAAATGTTCCTTGCTAACAAATATGTAAGAAACGCATGGTCATGATATATATGAATACACAGAAAAAAAATACCACACAATGATCGGGCCACATCACTTGTGAGACCAGATTTCCATCATACTCGATATCCTTTGTTTCGAATGGCTGCTTATCTGAATTATTAGAAGCAAAACTGATATGGTTACTAGGATGCCAGTCCTAAAAAAACACATGTTAGTCGATAAGCTTGTTGAGTTCTTACTCTTCCTTACCTGAGTTGCTACAACAAGACCTTGCTTACATTTGACTTTAGTAATGAGATCAATGACAGGCTTTAAAATACTGTTTGAATTAGCTACAGCTAGAGACCCCTTTTCGAGAAAGTCGTTTTGTATGTCAACCAAAATAAGCGCTATTTTTCCTTGTGCCATTATTATTATTTTTTTAATTGCGGAATAAAAACGCGCAAATAAGAAAAAAAAAAAAAGTTTCTTTTTGTTATCTATTTTTAACATGGATCCACAAATTTTCTTTACGGAATGTAGAGACATTTTAGATGCTCACGTAAAAGACGATTGACTTTATACTTTACTCAACGACTAAATAATTCTATTAGCATGATAGAAGAGAAAGAATCATCAAGGTGTCAAGGTAATTACCACAACTGAGCTGATTGTCAGTTGCTGTAACCTCCCCCCTTTTTATTTTGTGACAGAGATATCACAGCACAGAGCAAAAAAATGATTTTTGCCTTGCACAGGTAAATTATTAAAAAAAAAAAAAAAGAAACTCGACGACTGCCATACTTATTTTATGCAGAGCATCACAAATGAATCATAAAGAAAAGTTTAAAGAAGTTGATAAAAAACAAGAGGAGATCATTTCACTCTTTAAAAAGTTGGCTCAAGATATTCAAGGTTTAGACTATCATAGGTACGGAAAATGCGATAAACTTTCATGCAAAAAAAAAAAAAAAGATCTAACACGTCATTAAAATACCAGATATTCCAGAAGTTTCTCGGGTGGTTTCGAAGAATTTGTAAGTTAATCGCCATCTTACAAGGACAACCAGTGATTTAATTCATGTCATTATTAGATCGAAGCTATCGCATTTTATCACTTTTTAGTTCACCAAAACGTCATCACAAAAGATCAAGTGGATGCTTATTTCATTGATAAGGAGACCGACGAAAAATGGCTGACTGTCAAGACTGAAGATTATGTAAGTTAAGTCCGAGAATCGTTTTACCCTGTGTACTTATGCAACGAGCGAATAGATTCTAGGATTGGCTGATTTTACAGGGGAGTTGATGCGTTACGCCATTTATGTAGTCTCTACAGGAAACTACGATCAGGCCATGTTGATTTGTAAGCTATTGAGAAAGATCGATACAGGTAATACTCTGTAAAAAAGTATCATTATATGACGCGACAACTGAATCCCGTAAATAGACTTTGAACTGATTGCTTCAGCATATATGCCTCAATTATTTAAAAAGATGGGCGCTTTGAAAGGTAGCATTAAGAAGGTGGAACAAGGTAAATTAAAATTGAGGAAAAGCTGGATTTCAACATTTTGCATAAACTAAAAAAAAAAAAAAAGCTTGTTACACATTTCAAATAAGAGGAAGTGAATATCCAAAGGAAATGTATTTAACAATAATCAAAGACCATCAAGAAAAATACGAACAACAAAATTAAATAAATGAAAAGCAAAACTTTAATTGTTTATAAATATACACGGTAATGATTAAGAGGGGAGGGGAGGGGAGGGGGATGTAAGTCTAGTTTAATGATGCATTTCCATGGCTTCGGATTCGGCCTCAGCAACGATAATGGGAACATTCTTTTCGTTCATACCATAACCAGCAGCATCTTGGTCAGCCATCTTCTTGAGACGGAACTGTTCATCAATGACATCGTAGTGTCTGAACATGTAGTAGTAAAGGATACCAAAGGCAAAGGCACCAATGGCAACACCAGTATAAACCCATACCATGTTGGGATCCTTAGCAGAAGGAGAAATAGCAAGAGAAATCAAGGCGGCGACACAATTGGGCCACAAGGAAACGGCAGAAACAAGTGATTTCATGGACTTGGGAGCATGGGTATAAGCATATTCCATAGATGTAATGGATGCGAAAATTTCAGAGAAAGCAATCAACAAATAACAGGGAATTTGCAAAAAGACAGAGACACTGGATGATTTACCTTCTGAAAGAATAAATTCCTCATCCATGTAGATATAATGTTGCACAACAGCAGCATAAACCATGGAAAGGGCACCAAGGAAGAAACCAAGAGTGATACGTACTTGAGAGGGGAAACTGATGTTCATCTTTCTCAAGAAAGGATAGACAAGACCATCAGTGATAGGAATGAAAATAATAAGAGCAATAGGATCGAAATTGTTCATAATATCATTGGGAAGACCAGCAGGACGAGACATGACACCAGCTTGAGACAAGAGATTGTTGGAAAGTTGATTGTAACAAACCCAATAAATGGAAAGGGGAATGAAAATCTTACAGGCCATAACAGCTTGCTTTAATTCGTCAACAAATGTATCATTCCACTTTGCTGTAGCATGTTGATCGGGAGACCAAGAGCTGACAGCATTCATTTCGTTGTTTCTCTTGGCGAAATCCAAAACATCCTTGCAGTTCTTGCGAGCTTCCTTGTTCTCGGGTAATTTTGCTTGCTTATTGGCAAACTTGATTAAGTTCCATGCCTTAACAATGACAGAGTCAGTGGGTCCAGGCTTGTAATAAGACTTGGAACCAGCAATGAATACCATGATGGCAACAGCAAACATACATGTAGGTAACAAGTAAGCGGCCCAGAAACCAACATTTAATTCCAAAAGGGGACAAATAACACCACCTAAAAGGGAACCGACATTGATAGCCCAATAAAACCTAAATTAAGCAAGAAAAAGTAGATTATCAAAATGAAACGGAGTCAGTATTCTTAAAAAATTTTTTTTTATCGTTTGACAATTGACAGAAATTAAAATAAAGCTTACCAGTTGTACAAATGTTGAATACTGAGATCATAATCCACAAGAACTAATTCACCAGTCTTAAGTTCCTTGACGTAGTTATCTGTTCTTCTATATTGATCTGCACAGAGAGGGGCGACAATACCCTTGATACCACCAGTACCGACTATAGAAATTTAAATCAGCAAAACCATCCTCGTTTTTTAACATCACACAAATCTAAACTTACATCCAATAACAATAAGTGACACAATGTAACCTGGGAAACCGGCACCGCTCTCAAGAGCAGCAGGGACTGAAGTTGTAGTAAGAATTAACCAACCAAGCATGTAAACGATGGAGAAGATGATAATTGTCCAGTAACGACCAATATATTGATCAGCAACCAAAGCACCCAACATGGGAGTAAAGTAACAGAAGAAAGTAAAGAAACTTTGCAAAGCAGTAGCTGTAGACTGTCCCCTATTCAGTGCACCAGCAGGATCATCCATGGGGCCATTCTATAAAAATCAAAATTAGTTTTTGCAGAAAAAAAAAAAAAGAATACAAATAATTACTTGAACATAATTTTGGAAAGGAACAGAACCACCATAGTAGGCGAATCTAGATAATCGTGGTAAAAAATGTTAGAATCGTGGGAAATATGTCGCACCATATATAGACCCTAACCTTTCACTATAGCATTTAAGGGTTAAAAATCAGCTTTTTTTTTTTTTTACACAATTAAACTTACCAGAATTCATTGACCAGAATAAACCAAGCAGCGACAGGAATACCCTCGGCTACATGGCGATACGAATTGGCGTTTCTTTGAGTATCTTTAATAACATCATCCTCGTAATCAACCTCAGTTGTTATGTCGAAATTAGCTTCGAACTTTTTATCGTCCTCTTTAAGCATTTTTATTTAGAAAAATAAAAGACAGAAAGAAAAGAATTATTGGGAAAAGGAATAATCCGAAATTTATAATTAAATCAAATTAAGATAAAAAAAAAAAGGTTAGTCGTGTGCTCAAGCGAGCATTGCCTGTCTTTCTTTGCTGGGTTTAGCGGCTATCGAATAAAGTCAGTAATTAGGTAAGACACACTTTCCTAATGGAGTTGGGTTTTCGCTTACCTTCCTTCCCGCTACTCGGTGCGTGCGTTGGAACCTCCGGTAGCTTATCAACAATGTCGACCTCTGGGAGCTTGTTATTGGGTACATCTGGTAATTCAGCACTCAACTTATAAAATGAAGTTAACCATTTTTGTTCTATATTCCCTTATCGGTGAATTTTGATTTACCTCTTGCTCTCTCAATTCATCCAACTCTTTCATGATTTCTTCCTCATCTTCTGAAGTCATCAGTCCTGTCAACATTTCATCAATTTCCTATAACTGTATTAGAACACCATCCAATATTTAAATCTATAAAAATTCAAGATTTACATTTTGATAAGCTATCGCCTCTGCTGTGTCATCCATCAATTTCTCTACGGCTTCTACCGATGTCTCTTTATGGATCTCGTTCAATACAGCGTTACCGCTCTTTAATCCTTCCAAAATCTCCTTCTCTACTAGGGCATATTCTATCGAATGTGTCTATCATATCCCTTTAGTCAGATTTTTTCTTCTTCTTCCTTCTATGCTTTACTTACGAGTTCTTCAAGGTTCATGAGCTGTTGATCTGTTTTGTCCAATAATTGAACTTGATATTTCTTCTTCTTCAATGCTAAAAGCGCCTTTTTCTTATTGCCCTGTGTCAAAGCCAACTTGGCTGCCTCTACTTCTTTTTCGATAACTACATTAAGCTAGATTCTGATTTAGTTCTAAAAAAAAAATCACCTCATGTGTTGTTCATTTACGTTTTTCTGGTATCTTTTCAACTTGTCACGCTGAACTTTGAGGTCTAATATAGCCTTATCTTGTGAGGTAATCTTGTTCTTTGATGCTCCTGCTCCCATCTTGTCTTACTTGAAGAGATAAAAGCAGTGTGTCTGCCGAAGTAACGCACTTTGGCCGTCCTGTGTGAGTTTAATTTCAGCCAATCACCTGTGTTTGGCAGCTGATGAGAATGATAACGCACCAGCTTAGACTATCAGGCATAAGCGTGTATCTACATCGTCCGCATGATTTAACACCTCGTAATTGGCATCAAACAACGCGCTCTCTCTAAGATACAGTCAATATCAAGCGCCTGCATATTTAATTTATTACTTGCGTTCTCTGTATAATAATGTTGAAAATACAACCCCTTAAAAAGTAGAGTTCATGTCTCATTCTCTTTTGCATTTGTATTGAATTTACTCTTTTTTATTATGTATCGATCACCAGTTGATCGGGTTAAAAAAATGTCACCGTCGTCAACCACCCCAGTTGTCTCCACCAAATTTAAAAGTGTAGTCTGTCGAAATATTCTGCCTTACATCTAAAACAGTAACGAATAAAAACTGGTTTCCATAAGTCCTGATGATATCTTTAAGTATTATTCAAGTGAATTTATTAGAAATACTTTTAGTTAACAAAAGATGATATAATTATGATATAATTATGATTTAATTGTTTTATCTTTCTAAAAACGTACTTCTGTAGCAAATGTAATTATATTGTTTTAGTATTAGCCCCAAAAGACAAAAAGTGAGTAGGTATTAAGCCTGAATCCAAGCTTATATATATAAATTACGTATACAGATTTGTGGCCTTGTATTTGACAAGGCAAAACTATGTAATACTGGAGATCTAGAAACATAAATTAACTCAATACTAACGATTAATTGTGTAGCTTGACACTTATTTGGGTGCACAAAGAGAGGCGTGCCTGGTATCCTCTTATTGATATATCTGCGTACACATGTATACTTAAAAATAGACCTAATTCTCTTATACCAATTATTCATCAAATATCTTGGTATACTACCAGGTAGCATGATGCCAACAGAATATTCGTGTTAGTCTACTTTTTGCTTAACATAAAAGAATTTGAATTAAGATCATTCTTGTATATGTTTTTGAAAGGATCAATATATAGAGAGTACAATCACTCTTTGACATCCGTTTGCGTCACAGCTGTAACCACCTATGTATGATGAATTTTTCGGATTCGCCTTCTTTTTTTTTAATGAAGATTCGATCGTACAACATTTTAATCGTTACGCACAAACTTTACTTTGAGAGTTCGAGAAGCATAACTTTATTTTGTATCACTCCAATAAATTTTGAAAACCCGGATTTTTTGTATAAAAGATCGTTCCAAGCATTCGATGACTAGTTCCACTAAAACTTTTTAAAGCAATGAATATTGAAAAAATAAAAGCTTATTCAATGGAGTGGTAGAAAAGAGGTCTAGATGTTTCAAACACATGCTTACCGAACTAATATTCCCGCTCAAGATGAATATATCACACACCTATAATTAATATTTCATTGATGACAAACTACAAGCGTAAGTAAGTTGCTTCTGTACTAACAAAAGCATCTTGCCCTACGCGCTTTAAGCATAGTCATCGTAACCTGGTTATTTTGATACAGCAATACTGAATGATATACGACTTAGGTTTTGCCACAATCTGCGATTTGTTCATTACTGTTTAATTTAATGTTCTATTCAAAATTAAAAACCTTAACTTATACCTTCGGCTTCAGTTTAGAAAACTTGATCCGTTATGGTTTTATGTTTGTCACCAGAAGGCTTAATGTCTTATTTTAATTGTGAGTGAGCACCATCATAAGTAACGGTTCCATAATTCGTGGCATAAATCCAAAGCAAACAAAACAGATCAAAGTCTTCATAAGTCCCATATTAGGAATCATCTTCATGCTATGTCCTGTCCCAAAAGACAAGAAAAAGCTGCATATAAATACGATATTTCCTGACATCAGGCCTTAGCTTTGGTGAAGCACATCCGATTCCAGAAATTGTAGAAGACACACTTTATCCCAAGAATAAAAAAAGTCTTATGCTATCTTATCAATCAAGACTCCTACCATGTCCTTTAAGGTTCAAATATCACTTGATTCACTGCATAATTGTCTTCATAGTCGTTCATCTGAAAAGCTATTACATTTTTATTTTGTATTTATATTAAATTTAAGCAGCGTCTACCAAAGCAAAACGAGAGGCACTACGGTCAAATAAGCTCGACTTCAAGTCAAGGTCTTGTAAGTAAGGGTGTTGTGGTGCGATTTCTCTTAATTGGCTATTACAACATGTTAATCCTGGATCATGGCCCAAAGTTATCTTTGCTTACCTGACATAACGATTGACAACATCTTGAGGCTTTGCTGTTAATGTAGCGCATGCAATCATATTGATAAGTGTATCTGGGTCATCAGAGCCCTAAGATATATAAACTTAGTTCACTTATCTCTTCTATCCCTCTTTTTTTTTGTACCTTATTTTGGGCTTCCAACAATAAACTTTCGGCTTCAGGATATCTGCCCAATGCAAGATTAGCAGCAGCCTGACCATTCAAAACCTTGACTGTTTGAGCTGTGTTGGATTGACTAAACTCTTCATAGATATAAAAAGCTTCTTGGTACTTTTCGCCTCCCTGTTTTTCCGAATAAAAAGAAAGTTATTAATTAAATGAGTTTATACAGTAACAATCCAACCACTTACAACACGAAGATCAACCCAAGCTTCCATCATTTGCAACAATAAGGCATCTTCAGCCCAGGTCTTTACGGTAGCAACTTCATTTCTAGCTAAATCCAAACGGTCCATCTGAAGGTAAATTTGGACAGCTAAAGCAGAACTATAAACTTGTTAATGAAACACAACTTTTTTTTTTTGAAATGGGTTTAATGCTTTTACCATTCTAACTTCTTTTGACGAGAATGAAGTGTTCTTAAAGCATCTTCAAGGTTACCCGCTTGGACATAAATGGTGGCGAGAACCACTTGGACGACAGGGTTGATACGATTAGCGCCTTCCGCGAGTAAAGCGCTTGCCTTTTCAGCATATTCTTGTGCATTGTTAGCATTCTTTTGTACATCAGCTAAATAGGAAGCCAAAAGCTGGATAGCCTTCAAAGATGCTTCGGTACTGGAACCAATATCATTGATAACCAAATTATATTTGCCTTGGGCCACATAAGAACGGTACAAATAAGTTTGTGCCTCCAACTTGGCGTCTGTGGAAAATAGGCCATTGCTGGAACTCACTTCGTTGATGACTGTTTGGTAATTTCCAACGGTGAAAAGGTTACGGAGACCGAATAAAATTGACTCTTCGTCCATATTGATGATGCTTTAAAGTTGTGTAGATGAAGAAAAAAAAAAGTGCACCCAAAAAATATTAAACGTGTCATTCCCAATCAGCTCTGGCTAATGTGGTGTCTATAGCGATACTCTACGTGACTGTACCTGTTAATTACAATTTTGCATGACAGGTTTCAACAGCTGCTATTGAGGGCTCAAATATGTACCTTTTTCTAGCGATTTGCAGTACGGTTGTAAATAGTGACTTTCTGGAAGGATTTTTTTAAAAGCTATACATTTTTAACCTAAAGTTTTGCTTCCTTTTCTCCTTATCTTTTTAACATGAAGCTTCTTTATTGCATTCTCTGCTTATTTATCATTTCTGTTTATGCTCAAGACGGTGATTCTTTCCAAATACTTTTCTATCAAAAACCAAATTACAAAGTGGACGCTGGCATAATTAGTGGCAGTGTAGCGGTCGGTGGGGGTGCTGGTGCAAAGAGTGGTAATATGTCTGTTGGATCTTTCAAGACTGAATCGTTTTTGCAGGTTACCTTATACACCGAAAAGTATTACCAGGGACAAACCTATGTTTATAAGGGCTCGCAAAAGAAAATATCTCCTGCTGTCCATGTTGGAAGTGTTAAATGGAAACACCTATAATCAAAAATGGCGTGTAATCATATTTCGGACCTACCTTATGCAGTTGATCATGAGATTACATGTACTGCAACGGTTTGTTAAAAATAGTACGAAACATATTGCGCCACATAGTGCCATACACATAGTCATTTATAGCGAATAAATAAACAAAAACATTATCTAAAACTATAGGGGTCATTGTATCCACATGCTACATGCGTGCTTGGGGTAATAGTTTATTGCAATCAGTCGTTTGGAGGCAGTAGCCCACTGATTGTGAAAAGCTTTTCAGTATTACATTTAATAATATTGCGTTAAAATAAGAACCATAATGGACATCCGATGTAGGACGATTCCCGATAAAATAAGAGTAACTCGGTTCCCTCAATCTACGTATCAAAGTACGTTGTTATTCCAGTCACACTGAGGCTAAGCTCGCGTTTGTTGAAGTTATGTAAATTCTCTCCTCTTTTACTTAAAAAGCATGCCACCTAGTAAGAAGACTAGAAAAGGGCCTACTGTATCTCCGTATTTCAATAAACAGGCAGGTTTGGCAAAGGTTGGGGATGATCATAAATCGATAACAGTGAAACAAGAAGAGGATATAAAGTCGATAGAAGAAGAAGATAAAGGAGTGCATGATCTACTAGATTATGACCTGAAAGTGCTGTTTATTGGTATCAATCCAGGGCTGACTAGTACAGCAAAAGGACATCATTATGCAGGACCCACAAATCATTTTTGGCCATGTTTATCTGCAAGCGGTTTAGTTGACCGTAAGGTGACGTTCGAAGACGACAATGAATTGCCTGCGAGGTATGGACTAGGTTTCACTAATTTAACAGCAAGAACTACCCGTTCAGCATCTCAATTAAGTTTGCAAGAACAAAGGGAACGCATCCCTATATTAAATGCTAAAATTGCAACTTTTCGACCGCGAATTGCTTGCTTCATTGGTAAGGGGATTTATGAAATTTACTCTAGACAAAAATGCAATTTGGGATTACAAGAGCAAACTATTCCATGGTCTACTGGCGATGGTGAAACTATTATTTTTGTTATGCCGAGTACAAGTGGTAGGGTATCTGCATATCAAAAGTCTGATAAAATAAAGTATGATCGTGTTGTGTATCTGTTATTATTTTTGTTGACTTCATACATAGGTTTTTTCAAGACTTGTGTGAACTTTGTAAGCAGCAAGACAAGATATATTCTCGAAAATCTTCTGCTTAAGCACGTTTTAACAATGACAATAAAGTAAATAAATAATTCCGATTCTCGAGGAAAGCATGAAATAAACCCTCTTATCGTGTCTACAACTGTCAAAGTGCTTCATTTAAAAAAAGTCACAGAACTCTTTCTCCAAGCCCCAATTTTTTTTTTAAAAAAAAGAGACAAGGTGTCTTTTTTCTTTACTTTGCACAAGTCAACTTTCACCAATGTCTTCAGAATCTCGTTTATGTAAAGAAATTTTATTGGAGGACTTTGGGCCTTTTGTCTCGGTAAAGAAGGATAAGAATTGATATAGAATTGGAATATTAACACCTCTGTAGCAAGTTGCACGCCAAATGCTCTTGAAAGGACGTTTGACCATTCAAGATCTCGCTCGGTTTACTTCTTTACCAGCAAAGCAAGTTCGGGAATGTTTAGTCGTACTTATCCAACACGGAATCACTTTCTTTTCCGAATCTCCTGAAGGAAAAAACGAACCTACTTATTATACCACAGATGCAGAGAGAGTCATGATGCGTTTGCGCATGGGTGCCATTATGAGAGACGCTATTGATCGTTTTGGAAAAGAGGTACTAAAAACTATTTTGTAATAAGTAAATGTTCTGACTGGACTTTAGGCCCAAATTATTTGCAAAATTCTGTTTGCTAACGGAAGAATGACCATCAAAGGCGTAGAAAAATGGATCATAGAACATGAGCCCAAAACCAGTAAGATATATGCTGACAGCAACGCATAATGCATACCACTAATGTCATTCTAAATAGACCTTGACAAAGCCTTAAATATTTTTGGACAATTAGTATCACATAAATATATTAAAGCAGTTATGCCTGAGCACAGTCGTTCCACTGTTGATCGTTTCTTGGCGGCCACAGAAAAGGAATCAGAGAAGTACACCATCATGACATCGAAAGAAATACAAACAATTAGAAATACAGCAAAAGCACAAATTGATGCCGAGTACGCTTCTTCAGAAACTATCGGTGTTAAACGTAAAGCATTAGATCCTCATGATTATCAGCGTAAACGTGCGGCGATTGACGAATTTGGAGATTACGAAGAAGAGGAAGAAACTATCGAAGTAGATGAAAAAATCTTTTTCTCGGTCAATTATGATAAATTCAACATGGTCTTTAGAAACGATTCAATTGTTGATTTCGCTACCGAACGTATCAATCGAACAGCAGGCGAAATTGTGAAGGCATTCTTAGAACATGGAAAAGATAAAATGAAGATGTTGAAAGAAAATGACTCTCGTAAGTGAAGGTATTTTTTTTTGTAGACCCGTATGTATTAACTATTTGCTACTTAAAAGCATCTGCAACACCAATTCATATCGCCAATCTTATATCCAAAACTGATATTGCAAGTAGAAAAGATATCAATTTACCGAAAGATATTCTCGAACCCAATAAGCCACCATCTTTACAAGATACTGTAAGAGGCTATATCACATTACTTAAAACAGATGCTGCTGGATTTGTCAAATCAAAGGATGAAAGAGGAGCAAATCAATATGCTGTAAATTTCGAGAAATTACGTTATACAATGAAGAGAAAGGTTATGGAAGGATTAGTGCAAGAGCGTTATGGTGTTGCAACATGTCGTATTATGAGAATTTTGATTGAGCGTGGAAAGTTGGATGAATCTCAAGTCCAAAAATTAGCTATGTTACCTCCCAAAGACACTAGAGAAAAGTTAGCGTTACTAAAGACCAAGGGTTTTGTTGAGATTCAGGAAATTCCTAGATCCGCTGATCGTGCTCCTGGAAGATGTTTTCATTTGTGGTATGTACCAGTCGAGAAATGCTACCAAGAATTGTTGGTAGATTCTTATCGTATCATTTGCAACCTCCAACAACGTAAACAAAACGAATTGGCAATCCGAAAACGTCTAATTGATAAAATCAACAGAAAGGATGTCATCGAAAACCCGGAATTACTTGGCGAAGGTGAGAAGAGAGAAATAGCCGCTATGGACAAAATTTTGGAGCGTTTAGAGGTTTCAAAATCTAGAATGGACTCTGTAGTTATGATCTTGAGAGACTTTTAAATAAACGGATAATGTAGATACACATATATCATGGTGTTGCATTTTACAATTTGCCGGATTCAAAGTTGATTTATGCGGGGGGTTTAAATTTTGATTCTTTGAAAGTAGTTTCACGTTTTCGGGAGTCCACATTCTCCTATAAAATACCTTAAAGAATGTGTGGTCGAATAAAAGCATAATATGGTTGCAGTTCATCCCATTTCAAACAATACAAACCAAAAGTTCCAAGATTCTTATAAATATCTTGTCTCACAACAAAGAAGACTTTCCAGCAAACCTGTCAACAAGTTTACAGCGGGCAAGAATGCTATTATTAATGTGCTCCGCAATGGTTACAACAAAGAAGTCGTTTCAATGATTGCAGCGTAATAAAAGTAACAGTAACTCATAAAATGGCAACTGACATTTTATATATTTATAGCACCTTCGATAAAATGCACATTTGATGCTTATTATGCTTAAGCGAAAACATGGCCACCCTGCCAAAATTTGATATAGCAACTCACTAAATAACGATCAACCAATACATGAATTACTTTCCTTGGATGTTATTTGACCTAACTAAGTGTGACGAATAAAGCCGAAACCTACATTATTTACTTTTTGTATTATTAGTTATCCATAGTTCCATTACAAAAGTAGTCAATAAGGAGGGAAATTAATTACTCCCTTTCAATAATGCAATGTGCAATTACTTATTGTACAGGGATTGCAGGTTGCCAAAAATATTTGCTTCACATAAAGTGATGTTGGAAAAGTCGGTTCTGGCTTGCTCAACCCATAAGTCCTCAATATTTATTTCTGAGCTCACTTTATTTTTGAGACTTATCACTTCTTAGAACTGTGCATCTAAACCTGAAAAATATTACGTTTTTTGATTCTTTGCTTTACTACATTACATGACCAATAAACTTCTTTATAAATGACAATGTTGTCCTTCTTCGGTAAAATGATTCACTATCACTTGCTTATCCTTTTAAGCAACTTGTTCACAGATATTTGTAGTTTATTTCCAAATGTGTCTTGATTGCTTTTAAACTATGTTGTTCGGATCTTTGTTCGATGTGTCCTATTCGACGCCTAATTCTACAAATATACTTTTTAACTTGCCACTTGATTTTAACACATATACCCTATGTATTATTAATACCATATTGCGAATAATTCCCATTGGGCTGGCACAGTACCAGCTCCCTCTGTTTGTCAAACTGAGATTATATTTTATAATCTTTCCTGAATTAGTCGATTAGCTGCAAAAGCTTCTAGTCTTAGTTAAATTACTAGGTAATACAATTAAGAAACTTGCCATCAAATGGAAAATTAATTATACCCTAGCAAATGCCGGAAATGAGTCACACAGCACCTTCCATTTGTAACGAATTTCTAAATCCAACCTTACCATTTCTCAACTCTCAGAAAAACAGTTAGTTTTGTGATAATTTGAGTATAAAAGAGTAAAATAAAAAGATAGAAATAAGGCGAAGGTTCACCAGCTGTCTAACATTGCCGTAAGTTGCCGTGTAGAAGGGAGAGGAAAATGATTTAGTTAGAACGTTGAGAAATCGTTATATGAGATATAATAAAATTAGCTAAAATCACAGGCAGCCATTTATTGCACTCTTTTAATCGGTACAAATAATCATTAAAAAGGCTGTCAAAATAATGCAATTTAAAGTGTCTTAGATTATTGCCCTTGAGTGCGTATTGAGGCTTAAGATTATTTTAAGTGTGTTTGCAGTTTAGTATATTTTATAGCTATGGTAAATTTCAACTTGTATTTATGGACGTTTAAGCGTCAAATTACTAATTGAATGGCTTAAACGTATATTAGTATTTTTTTGTATTGCGCGGCTTATGTTTACACAGCTTTTTTTCAACTTCGACTGGTAGACTCCTACCATATAAAGTAGAAATCATTAAATTTTGTACTCAAAACATTACTATATAAACGCTACTATGAGTAGTTATATCATTAATATAGTTGCAATAGAGAATATTTTGCTTCGTTTGTAAATTATATTGATGCCTGTTGTGTTTTAAGGTAAAGTAAATTATAAAAAGACTATAGGAGTAGTTTGAGACTGTTTATAAGATGTCCTTTATTAATAAATGAAATATACGATTATTTATATAGAAGACTGTCTGCTGTGTTCATATCTCTAGTGCTATCTTGAAGTTATCATTGATTAACCAAAAATGTATACGATTATTACATAGTCACTAATTTAGTCTTCTTCTAATAAATGTTAAGTCTTCTTAGCTCTCTTTGCTTTAAACTAAATTTTAAGTATTTCTCAGACGTACTATATTAGAATTGTGATGTAATATCCTTATAGTTCATACTATGACATATTCGGGCCAATCAATATGATAAAATATTGATTGACTTGAGACCATATAATTCTAATTGCCATGTTTCAGAAGATAGAAACAAGCCACTACCTATTCTTTACCAGATTTAATCTCCCAGATATTTTGATATAAAAAGCGTCCTCCCTTTTGCGATGACCTTCTCTCCATAACTTTAATAAGGGATTAACAGAGACTCATTTCTTTAATTCTTTTTTCTTCTGTTTTTTATCTCAAAACATCACATTATATGATGGACCATTCATTTGGTTTATTGAAGATCGTGTTGTATAGGGATTCAAATTACCCATTGACTTAGTAACCTGTACTACTTGATACTCTTCTTGACTATAATAACTAATCCAACTTTTAATGGTCGGATATTGGTTTATATTCGATTGGGGTGTAAAAGGCTCTGTTTTATTATTTTTGGGTTTTTCTGTATCTTATAATTACTTCTTGTTCTACATTGTATTACTGTGTGCCTCAATTAGCTAGTATCAGGTGGTCATAATTGATCACTTTCACGGCTGCTCACAGTTTTTATCTTTTCTTATTTTTTTGTTCATTTACGCGTCATACTATTCGGCCTCACCACAATCGTAAGATAGCTGTCCTTGATTTATTATTGTTCCTTAAATTCTCTGATCTCTCATTGGTCGGAGCCTAGAGTTGTGTTATAACGAAGAAATTTCCATGAAGCCGGGTTACTTATTCCCGATCTTATATCCGTTAAACATCTTTCCTTTTGTAGACAGTAGCATTTATTATGTGGTTTTAGCACATTTCCCTCCACTAGATTCAAGATAGTGAATCGATGAAGAAAACCTTCTCTAACATCAAAAGATCTAATTCATGCGTATTTATTTTATACTGCAAATAAGATTCATCGTCCGCTAGATCAGATACGAATAATTTGGGGCTTGTGATAACGTTATTTTTTTTTGTTTTTTTTTTGTTTACTTTCCGTCAACTACCTTTGTTATTCTTTTCTTAACCGATTGCTACTGTTGTATCGCAGATGTATTGAATCATAGAAACAATAGAAATCCAATATTAGATCTCAGTAGAGAGACTGGAGATCGTAATCATGGAAAGATTGTTATGAACGAATAAGAATACATGGATAAACATTTATTCAATTCAAATGGATAAACGATTGAATAGTAAATCCCGATTGGATCTACTATTAGTTTAGACACAGCTTCGTAAAAGTATAAATACGAGCTCATTCAACTGTTAATAGAAGGCTATCTTTACTTTGATTATTCATAAAGACCCATTTGATATCTACGATATTACAGCTAGTACGTCGCGTCTGTACAGGTTTATTATTACTTTCATTGTCATTAAGTCTTTTTCTTTTATTATAATTATACGTGTTGTCACCATTCTTTCTTGGAGCAATCTTAATTATTTTTAGATTCGTTTTAGAATTCTTTACCAGCTTACTATTACGTTCTTGAGTAAGCCTTTAGACTTCTCTTACTTTATCCCAATATGTTTTTATCGTGTTTGGAGACGAAAATGCCGAAGTCTTTAGCCACGAATTTTCTCGTTCACCATAACCGATCCATTTAACAAGGTATTCGCGTTCGCCATCAGAACCCTGTCTGTGATCTCGAATCTCTTGAACTTCATACAATTCATCTTCTATATTTGTCTCATCGATGGATACAACTTTTAGTTCTGACGGCACATAGTCTCGATGCAGTAACTCGTTCATCTCATCCTTCAGCACATACGTACCCGCTTGCGTCTTTCTTACTACAGTGTATGGTCCTTCATAAAGAGGAGATAATTTCGTTGCTCGATTAGGCAATTTCACCATCACTGCTGTGCCGACTGCAATGTCTATTAGGTAGTGTTTCGTATTGAACCTTTTACTTTGTTCCTCTACTAATCTCTGTTGTCGTATTTACTCCTATTAAACCGAATATAATTACAATTTAGCTTGCCTCTTCGTTATAACACATACCGTATTATAACAAGAACTCTAGTGAATATCATTCCTAGTGGTTAAAGGCACAATGCCAGTAACACACAACATTTACTCTGCGATTATATCTTACATTAAATCCAGGTTGTCGTGTAACTGTGGAATATTATAACATATGTACTTTGATCAAGAACTCTAAAGCCCTTAACTTCAAGTAAAGGAATTATGAGTGATTATATTTATATAAAGACTCCAAGCATACAAAAGCGAGGATACATTACATAAGTAATAAACTCTACTTTATGTTGACATTGATTTGTACTTCAAATTAAGGTATCACCACCTCGTGTCAAACCTCAATTAGAACTGAGCAGAGAAAGTAGCTGAAGTTATAATTCGTATATAAAAAGACCTCTAATTTTATTCATGACACACTCTCCAATTTATAATAAAGGAACAAAGAGTCTCATTTCTTACTTCCGCCTATAAACACCTACCATATATACGAAATTATCACATCTGTGTTCGTTCGTGGATAGCAGGAAACACTATTGTAGCCATTATTTCAGCCCTATCTATCAACTCTTTTTCAGATGTCAATTTAGTTGGAATGGTCTTATTTTGGGATCTGTATAGTCCTTGGGTTTATTCAATTGTCGAGCAAACATCAGAGAGAATGGGCTACTACCAGTTCGGTTACGAATCTTGTAGTTACAACATAACTGAGCAGCAGGAAGCAATTCATCCCATCTACTAGTATCATTACCACACAATTTTCTCACTGTATTGACGATCACTTTAACGGCATTTTCGGCAGCCCCATTACCACGAGGATGATAAGGAGTGGAGAATCTATGATCAATGCCTAGCGATCTAGTAACGGTTGTCATCAATCCATTTAAATAGTCACGAGCATTGTCAGATTGACATCGTACGGGTAGACCATAATCACCATACACTTGGCATAGTGTCACAGCCATAGTATCACTTTGTTTATTTTTAATTGGGCGAGCTATAATGTATTTCGTGCAAAGATCCACTATGACAAAGATATACACATTTTGATTTTGTGTTACCGAAAATGGTCCCGCTAGATCCATTGCTATATGTGTAAATGGATCACTACTAACATTTGGTCTTAATGGATGATGTCCTTTCTTCGCTACATTATGCCTAGCACAATCTATGCAACTACGAACAATCTCCTTACTTTCATCATATATTCCATGCCAATGCAATCTGTCTTCATGAATCCTTTGGACGATACTTTCTGAACCAAAGTGACCAAGCAGATGTGCTTCCCTTAATAACTTGTCTCTCTCTTCCGTAGGAGGAGCAATGTAATCAGTGTGAGATTCTTTGAAGGTTTTACTATTTAGTCTTACATCAAGTACATGTAAGCTCTTGTCTGTGCTATATATTTGTTCCTTTCTAATAGATTGATCGTTTGCTTTTCTTACAACATTATTTATTTTATCATTTGGTAAACGTCTTTGTAATATACATTTTTCTAATTTTATAACTTTCTTCTCTTCATCCCCCAGCAGAGTTTCATCCTCGGGTATCGGTGGATAAACTCGACTTAAAGTATCAGGAAGAATATTGTTAATACCTTTCAAGTGTACAACAGTAAAATTAAAATCATTCAAAACCTCCATATAATTTTGAAGTGTTCTGCAAAGCGTTGTAGAGGTTTGCATGTAAACCAAGCTACGATGATCAGTACGTACTTCGATATCAGGATGCCCCCATAACAAGGGTCGGAATTTCTCAAGGCCGTAGACCACACCATAAGTTTCTTTACAATTCGTAGACCTTTGTAACTGATGCTTATCAAATGCTTTGCTCACAAATGCAATATGTAATGTCCGTCCATGTTCGTCTCTTTGTGTTAATGCTGCAGCTGTAGCGTATAAACTGCTATCAGTCTCTAATTAGAATTTTCGATCCATTCTAGGAGTGTGTAACACAGCATCTGATAGGATAATATTCTTAAGCGTCTGAAACCTCTCTGAATGCAATGATGTCCATTGAAATTCTTTATCCTTGCAATGTCAGAATTGATAGGCGCAGCCACTTTCGATATCATTGGAATGAATTCGTGTAGGTAGGTGATAAACCCCATTAATTTTCTTACATCAGCACTATTTTTAGGTGTCTTCCAAGCATCAAGATTGCTCAAACGTCTGGTATCGATCTTTCTAATGCCCGCTCCGACGGTAAAACCAAGGATGTAAATAGAAGTTTTAAACCATGTACATTTGTCAAAGTTGATCTTCAGGTTCACTGAAGTCAATTTATCAATTGCCATTTTTACCAAAGCTGCATGATCTTTCGGATTTAAATAGATGCAGCAATCGTCAACATACGTTTGAACACCTTCCATTCCTTGAAAAAAAAGATTGATCACCCGACAGTAGAGACTTGTTACAAATTTTAATCCAAAAGAGCATCCAACCCATTTATACGTTTTATTGTTTACTGTAAATGACATACCTCTTGGCTTGCATCAGCAACCTTAAAAGAGTGATACGCATTTTTCAAATCTAATTTAGTGAAAACCTTTCCTTTAGCAGTGACTTCATCAAAGATATCCTTTATGTTAGGCACAGCAAAATCTTGGATATTTTTCTCGTCGATGTTTAAATTACATCTACGCAGATCCATAACGATACGATGTTTGGTAAAATTATTATTAGCATCACGTTTAGGGATAGCTAGTAACGGTGTATTGTGTTTGGCGCTAGGCTCACATTCAACTACAACCCCTGTATCTAACCACTCTTGTAATTGCTTTTCAATTTCTGGTCTAGCATGATATGGTAATGGATATTGTCTAACATAGCAATTCGTAGCATTCTCCTTAATAGGGATATGCACAATCGATTACTTCATGGTACAAAACGATCCAGCTTTAATTAATTTATTTTGGTCTATAGAATTTTGGATATGATCCATAAATTTCTTTTGAACTTCCGGTGAACCATAGGTAGCACCCTCTGGATTGCAATTGGATTTAGTGTCAAAGTTTACATTTTCAAACTGAGCATCTTCTTTATTTATATCTTTTGGGTAGCAATGAGCAACTCCAGTAAGACCAATTCGCAAACGAGGCAATATATCAGTTCCCAATAAAATATCAAATTCAGTTTCCATTACACTACTAAACTCAACTACTTCGAAAGCATGTTCAAAAGCCATGTTATTTAAATATCGAATGGTCATAGGTTCAGTTTTTCCAATACGTTGCACTTTACTATCAGTTTTATCTTTATCAAGGGACAAGAAATTTAAAGATCCAAAAACTTTAGTTATTACAACTTTATTATCAAATATCGTATCTAGAATGTACTTGTTGATGCAAGTAATGGCACTTCCAGTATCAATCTTAGCAATAAGTTTTCTATTATTGAGAATAATAGGAGTAATTAGTTTAAATGGATTATTTCTTTGTTCAAGTTCTTTATACTTACAAGTTAAAGAATCTTTTTCCATCGCATCTTCAATACGCCTAGCTTGCACCTCTTCGACATTTGCTCTTACAGGAAGTACCCGATGGTTCGATCCTTCAGCCTTGTTACGCGTAGCATCGTAAAACTCCTGACATTTGTGTCCAAATGTCCAGGGCTTTGAACAATACTTGCAAGGTCTTGCAGGTCTTGATTCATGGTTGCCAGTGGCCCGGAAGGGAGCGTTCTTCTGACCCAAGAAGACATTGGTAGGACCATGGTTCGCCTTCTTCACACTGTGACAATACCGTTCGTTATGAGTTGCCTTGGAACCTCCGTGCTTTGAACAAAAGAACCCGTCATCGACCAAAGGAGCTTTACGCTTGCCCTTAGAAGACTCACCAGTGGATCTCGAATGCATGCCAGAGTACCCAATCTGATCGTGTCGGTAGACACTGCGTGCGATTTCAGCAATCTCGTCGATAGTAAAAGTGTCTAAAGCCTTTTCACGATCCTCCATCACCGTCAATAAGTTCGTCTGAATCGAAACGCGCAAACTAGTACGATACGTTTCAGCCATACCAGGATCCGTCTTCTTACGACCAGCTTCGTAAATGTCCCTCAGAAACTTTGTTGTGTAAACCTCGATGGATTCGTCAGCGCCCATGAATGGGTTGTAAACTCTTCTGATTGCTTCCTCACGACCTCGAATGTTACCAAACTTTTTCTCAAAGAGGGTGCGAGCATCAGCCCAAGACTGACATCTCAACAACTCACTTTCAACCCAACCATCATACTCATAGGAAAGCGTCAAGGGAATGAAACGAGCCCATACCAAATCAATCTGATCGGTCTCAGCTTTGATCACCTTCTCGAACTCACTCAAGTAGATTTTCACATTCTCATACTGAGGAGAGCCAACGAAGTGTGTAGCCGTAGAAGCCAGTTGAAATTTGGGGAGGTCTGCCTTCTTGATTCGAATTGAATCAACAGGGTTAGCCCACTTGGATGTTGCAGAGCCCTTCACATGAGGATCTTCCTTATTCGCCAACTACAAAATAGTAATTCGTCTGTTCAGAGTGTCAATGAGTGCCATGTTATGCTCCATTTTGAGCTCATGAGCCTCACTACCTTCAGTAACAGCCATCATATTTTTCATTTTGATGACTAGGTC
Source organism: Mucor mucedo (assembly GCF_025094135.1). Classification (NCBI taxonomy): domain Eukaryota; kingdom Fungi; phylum Mucoromycota; class Mucoromycetes; order Mucorales; family Mucoraceae; genus Mucor; species Mucor mucedo. The sequence continues at coordinate 1,945 of NW_026252532.1, read as the reverse complement.
CTTACGATGGCCTTTCATCATTTCCAAAGCGGAGATGCCAGTGTTAACGACCTCTTTGGGAATGGGAATCAGTGCGGTGTACATAATACCTTGCAAACTTTCATCCAAAACCAAATGAGTAGCCTCAGAACCAGATTCGGGAGCATTCATATCAAAATCCTCAGATTCATGGGTACCTTGAACAGAGGTATCAACAGAGTTCAAGGGATTAGTACCAATAGGAGTTCCAGAAGTACCTTCAGTAGTGTTCACCATAGGACCAGTAGAACCAGGGACAGTGTTCAAACCAGCAAAAGAACCAGCGAGGTTTTCCAAATAGTTTCCAGTAGTGTTAACCATTTTAATCGAGATGGTAATTGTAAAAAATGTAGTAAAAATAGACTTTAAGAGAGATATAGTTTTACAGAAAAAAATAGATAAAAAACAAAGAGAATACAATTATAAGTCTTGTCGATTTATTTATGTGCTAAAACCACATAATAAATGCTACTGTCTACAAAAGGAAAGATGTTTCACGGATAAAAGATCGGGAATACGTAACCCGGCTTCATGGAAATATCTTCATTATAACACAACTCTAGGCTCCGACCAATGAGAGATCAGAGAATTTAAAGAACAATAATAAATCAAGGACAGCTATCTTACAATCTTCAATAAACCAAATGAATAGTCCATCATATAAAACTACGATGGATCTGAGCTGTCAAAAATACAAGCCACAATATCTTTAATCTTCTATAAATATCAGGGCAAACCTGCCCGTCTAGTTAGCTCTGAATAAACTTTTATACAAATAAATCGACAAGACTTATAATTGTATTCTCTTTGTTTTTTTATCTATTTTTTTGTGTAAAACTATTCTCTTTTAAAGTCATTTTTTACTACAATTTGTATAAAAGTTGATTAAGAGCTAACTAGACGGGCAGGTTTGCCCTGATATTTATAGAAGATTAAAGATATTGTGGCTTGTATTTTTGACAGCTCAGATCCATCGTAGTTTTATATGATGGACCATTCATTTGGTTTATTGAAGATTGTAAGATAGCTGTCCTTGATTTATTATTGTTCCTTAAATTCTCTGATCTCTCATTGGTCGGAGCCTAGAGTTGTGTTATAATGAAGATATTTCCATGAAGCCGGGTTACGTATTCCCGATCTTTTATCCGTGAAACATCTTTCCTTTTGTAGACAGTAGCATTTATTATGTGGTTTTAGCACAGTCTACGTTGATCAATCTTTGTGATACCTGGTCCTACTACAAATCCCAACATATAGATACTTGTTTTAAAGAATGTGCATTTAGCGTAATTTATTCTCACATTAGCAGCCCTTAATTTATCGATTGCTCTCTTTAAGATACTGGCATGATTCTTAGCATCAGAGAAAATACAACAATCATCAACGTAAGTTGCTATTTGAGCTTCCCCATTAAATATGATATTCATGACCCGGAAAAATTGACTAGTTACAAATTTGAGACCAAAGCAAGTTCCTACCCATTTATATGTTTTGTCATCAAACGTAAAGGACAGTATTTCTTGACTGGCCTCATCCACTTTGAACCTATTGTATGCAGACTTTAAATCAAGCCGACTGAATACAACTCCTGCGGATACCTTGTCAAAAATATCTTGGATATTAGGGACGGCAAAATCTTCTACCAAAGAATCATCAATATTCATGTTTTGTCTTCTCAAATCAAGACAGACTCTGTGAGAAATTCGAGAATGATAATAGCGAATTAAGAATAAAATGTGAAATTTAACAAAGTGAAATTATCAAACTGCAAAAATAAACTAAAACTTTATTAAACAAATAAAAGGGGGTCTTTATATACACATTATTTCAGACATTGATCACAGATGGGCTGATGACGGTTGTGGGTAGATTTATCCAGATAATACTCGGATGTAATGATCCCATATAGAAAGACCATAATGAGATG
>NW_026252531.1:0-50318 GCF_025094135.1 Mucor mucedo | reverse complement strand
GGTTCGAAGTTCACTTCATTTTCAAATTGGTTTCTACGGTCTGCCTCAACAAATCCCTCAAAATCCAAGTTTCCATCCAAAATTGCCTCTTCGATATCATTTGGTTTACACAAACGTTGTGCAAACCACAGCAAGATATGATGGTTTTAGCCATTCTATCAACGCTGAGCATATACAAGTGCTTCCAAAGGAATCTCCACCTGGACGTGAGCCCACCAAATGCATGTTCAATTTTAATTCGAGAACTAGAAAAGGTTGCATTGAAAATTTTTCTTCCGCAGTGCTTTCACGTCGGCCATGGAATGGAACAATGAGATTTGGCAGCAAAGGGTAAGCCGAATCTAGGTCTCATCGTTAATGCTTTGTATACCTTAAAATAATTAATGAACTTACCTCCCAAAATATAAGTGTTTGCAGGACACCATCTGGCCGCATCCAACAAAATTTTGTGATAAATCACGCTGCTTGTGAATACTCTGGCATCATGGTTTCTGCCTTAATATAATAACAAACGGTAAGCTGCTGTATCATTTTTTTATCCTTCCACATGAACTTACCGGAATGCCCAGTTTTTACGTACATAAACCGAGTACGGGCATCACAAATTGCCATCAAATTCATGGATGCATGACTCTTTCTATCGACATAAGCGTTTCCATTTATTGCTGGTTTTTGGATCACAACCAGCTTGCCATCAATTGCACCGAGTACACCAGAAAGTCTCGTAGCACCAGGTTCACCAAGTTCTGCAAACTCACGAGCATTGTTCAAAGCTCTCTGTCTATCTTCGATGGGCCATGTTATAAGTTCGGGAGTAATCTCCAACATGGCATCAATAAATCGGTTAGTGAAATTATTGAATGATCCGGCAGTTACTCCAAGATGAGTTTCGGCAATTCGATAACCAAAATGCGTGTTAGCAAATCTCCAAAGCACGCACGCAACTTGCACTTCTACAGAGTAACCACCTCGCAGAATTGACCCAAGATAAGCAGCACATCTACTCAAACGATTGACGAGCCACTCGAAGGTCGACTTGTTGACTCGATAATGAGCTCTATAGCTATGGCGGCTGTTACGATCGTCGTTCAAGTTGGGATGTTTTATCGTCCAGTATGTTTCGTACGTGTCCATACGCTCGGTTCTAACAACCCTTCTGTGCGATTCTCGGGTCATCATCCCAGGGTTGCTTATGAAGATGTAATAAAAGATGTCATAGTTGATTAAAGTGGTTGCATGCAAAATTGTTTCTCTGACCCAAAGTTGGAACAAGGAATAAACGTCATAGTTGCCTTCAAGACGAGCATAGTCGGCAATAATGTTCTCTTCGGCAATGGCAACCTCTTGTTCAAGCATTTCCTCTTCTAAATCGAACTCTTCGTCAATTCTAATGATTTCTTCCATCACGGCATCGAAGTATTGATCTTCGTCTTCAAAACGGTCAGCACCATTTCCCATCCAAAGTTGCTCTTGCATTATATCGAAAAAAGTTTCGTCAATTGGGTTCATGGTAAATAGGTACTTTAAAAAAAAATAAAGATAAGCGAAAAGGAATATTCCGTTTTTTTATTAATAAAATCACGTTAGGTCTTTTAGTAAATTTGAAAGTGAAGAACCGTCACGGCATCACCTGATCGATGAAATTATTTTTTTGTTCAATTTAAAAAAATCCGTTCACACCCAAAAAAGGGGTCCACCGGCTTTTCGAATTTTACCTTGAGAGCACCTCATGCTGGATACACATTTACTTTTTGAGTAACCGCGCTTGCTGTGGTGGTGTGAGAGGTGACGGTTTTTAACTTTTTCATCCCTTTTTTTTTTTCCGCGCACAAGCTCTCTCGTCCGCTGTTTTAACATTATAACAATGTCGATGAACAGTAGATATCGTGAAAGAAAATATAATACTTCAGATAATGACCGTTTATTAAGGGCACTTTCTCAACCTGTCCAAGCCTGGTAAGTCTACAACTTGAATTACACGCGCTTTTTTGTTCTCTAATCCAACAACTGTGGCCAGGGACAAGAAATGGACTCCACACTCCAACTCCAAAACACTCCAAACTTACAAATGGGTCAAATGTACAAGAAGGAACAACAAAAGGAAAGGAAAAAGTTGCTAATGCCTTGTTTTTTTTTGTGTGTAGCGGAAAGAACGATTGAATATGAACAAGACGAGGAAAGTGAGGAAGAACCAGAGCCCATGGAGACCGAACCATCGCTGGAAACAGCACCTGTAGAAATGACAACAGATATTCACATTGCCGAGACGAATGAAGGCACTGAGGAGACTACTACGACGACAACAGCAACAACAACAACAACAACAGTGAATGATACTGTCACTGCTACTGCTACAGGTGTGGAAATAAGCACGATGCCTAATAGCAGCCAGTCAGAACAAACCATTCCTGGTGGTCCCAGTACACTTTTAACAAATAAGGCACTTTCAACCGTTCAACAAGATATGGAGGAAGACAATCGTCGATCTGAAACGCCAAAATTAGATGATATCTCTGACGAGGAAGTGACTACAGTTTTGGAAGAAGAGGACGGAGCGGATGCATCCAAACATCCTGCTTTAGCACCTCATGCGCAAGCACATTTAAGCGATGATGATGAGAGTATGACAGATTCTACTGCTGTTACACCTCAAACTGAAGGAAATACACCAATGCCACAATTAGAAGGTGGGGAGGAGGATATGGAACAAACCAATGCTTTAAATGCACATCCATTGAGCCAAGAAATTTTAACAGGAGTTTCTCATGATATGGCTTCTTTAAACAATGATTCTCCCTCTGTTCAAACGCCTGAAGATGTTGTTTCTCATCATGATTAGATAAAACAAAAAATATGTGTAAAAATAAAAAAAAATCGCGTTCTTTTAAACATTTTTTTTTTTTTGCTTGTTTATTTTTTCGCTCCTTTCGTTAATCAATGACAACATGAATCTAGTGTACAGTAATTTATATAAACACGATGGGTGTCAAGCAAAGATATCGCCCGATGGACTCTTTGTAGCCAATGTACAGGAAAACCGATTAATTATTCGACAACACAATCAAGGGTTGACTATTCATATGGTGCACCTGTTGAAAAACCCGATTGATTATATTGAATGGTCCCCGAATTCAGAATATATCTTGTCGTGTCATTACGAAGGAGGACGTATACATGTACGATCCTTGGCGGACAAAAACTGGCACGGCGTGATCAAGGAAGATCGTGCAGCTATGGTTAAAGCTATGTGGACCGCTGATTCCAAAAACATTCTCTATACCACCGAGCTCAAGGTAAAACAGTGAAAATTAAAAAGAAGTGTGTGCTGGTTTTTAAAAAAAAAAAAAATACAAATGCTAGTTACTATTGGGTATTTGGAACTTGCCGACACTGGAATATAAATACATCAGACATATTAAATACACGGACAAAGGTTAGAAAAACAAGCTATCATATCCTCTCATCTTATTTATTTTATAATAGGCATTGAGACGAGTCCAGATGGAAATTATATCGCTATTGCACGAAAAGAAAACGGAAAAGATTGTATCAGTACCTACTCTAGTAGCACATTTGATTTGCTGGAGGTATATATAAAGAATTATTACAAAAGTAACTTTATAATTAAGAAGAGAAAAGAATAGCATTTTGAAGTAGGTACAGTGAATTTACAGAATTTGAAGTGGTCACCAGATGGTATGTTTATAGCCGTATGGGATCATTGTCTCCAAGTAAGAAACTACCTCTAAACTCCGGAGACATAGAGACTAACTTTTTGAATGTAGCACAAGTTACTTGTATACCGTCAGGACGGGAAATTATGTACTTTTTATAGCGGATATGATTTCGGTCTGGGGATTAAAACCGTGCAATGGAGTCCAAATAGTCAACTTATTGCCTTGGGCAACTATGATCAAACAGTAAGTTTCTATTTATTTAAATAGTCAAGAACTACTAAAACGATAAATAGATCCATTTAATTTCTACCAGGGATTGGAAATTAATTAGTATATTAAATCATCCAAAGATAATAAAAAAAGACGCGAACATGGTAAGTTTGGATAATAAAAAAATTTCTCGGGCCACGTGTGACTCATGTGGTACATAGAGGGTATTGGAAGAAAATGCATTACCATACTTGGAAAAGAATATAAAATCGCAATCAGAAATGGCTAATTGTAAGTCCTTTTAAAAAATAATAATGGAAATGACAGATGTGATATTTAATATAAGAATAGTCAACTGGATTACAAGACGACCTTATGAATTTAGTTCATTACGATCCGATCCAAAAGACATCAATCCAAAGGTTGGAATAGGGCTCTTTCAATTTAGCGTGGATAGTTCTTACATCTACAGTCGAAGTGGTAATTAAAAAAAAAAAGAGACTAAAGAAAAAAGAAAATTCTAAAAGAAAGAGATAGATAGTATACCGAATGTATTATGGCTATGGCAAGTGAAATCACTCGAGTGTCATAATGTCATTGTATTCAAAAATCAGGTACGTCAAGGTTTGTGGAACCCCCTGGAAGCTCACATGCTGGCTGTGATTTGCGGTGATAAAAATCTACACTTTTTACAACCCACTGACGATGGAGAAGCTGAATTGATCACAGCTCGTGTACCCTTAAGTAAGCTCCATTTTTTGTTATCGCTGGGTTTTTGAACCTTATCGTAATTTTTTTTTTTTTAGATGAATTTTCTATTAAAAGAGCTAAATGGAACTCCAATGGTGATTCATTACTGATGATGGACTCTGAATTATTTTGTTTAGCCGTACTTTAAACCGAAAAAAAAAAAAGTTTTTACCCCAGATTTACAAAAAATTAAAGCTCCCCTTTGTTTGGCATGTTTTATTTTTTTAGGTGATGGGTATAATACAATTTTTCTTTAAACATGCTTTTGGAGAAAGTCGCTATGGAACTTTTCAATACCGGAACAGAATTGATCAAACAAATGTTCTTCAGGCAAGAAAGTAGATCTGAAATGCCATGTATTTTCCTTTTGTCCGAAGCCAGAACCTATTATAATTATTTTAAAGTTAGATGTGGGTAACCATCGTGAGAATTTAAGTGTAGGGGGGGGGGAGGTTACGTACCTGGTACGACACAAACACCAGTAGCTTCCAACATGGCATGAGAATAATAAGCATCGGGTGCAAGACCTTCTTTAGCAGCAGCATCGACTACCTTTTGAGAAAGTGTGACTTGAGGGAAAAGGTACATGGAACCTTGAGCGGATTGGCAAGAAACACCTTCCATCTTGTTGAAGACATCTTCCAATTTCTTACTACGACGACGCAAAGATTCATAAATGGTCTTGATTTCGTTACTGTAAGACTCATAAGAAGCTTCACCAACACGAGGAGGGTTACACATCAAATCTACCAAAATTTGACCGTGCAAATTGGGACAGAGAGAAACAGAAGACATCTTGTAGATTTGTTCGAGGACTTGACTATCCAAATTGACACATTCAAAGTAACCACCACGACGACCACATTCACCTACCATACCCTTGGAGATGGAATGGAAAGAAACTAATTCAACACCTTCCTTGACTTCAGCAGAGGGATGATCCATTAAGGCCTTCTTGAAACTGACAAAGGGTCTGGTTTCAGGTTCATAAATGTTAGTTTGATACACTTCATCAGCCAAAAGTACCAAACGTTGTTCATAACAGAAGGTGATGATTTCTTTCAAATTCTCAGCGGTAAGACATTGACCAGTGGGGTTACCAGGATTGATGATGACAAGGGCCTTGACATCAGTTCCTTGTTTACGAGCACTGGTGACAGATTCTGTCAATTGAGCAATATCAAGACTCCAACCGGTAGTTTCATCCAAATAATAATTGACGGGTACAGCACCGTATAAAGCCAAACTAGCAGAATAAAGAGGATATTGAGGGATGGGGATCATGATACCAGAGTGTTCATTTTCGGTCAACATACTCAACAAGGTTTGGACACCGGAAGAAGCACCTTGAGTCAAAAAGATGTGAGAAGCGTCTGAGGCATGACCACCATCACGCTCCTTAATAAATTGGGCTACGGTGTCACGAATGTGGGGTACACCTTGAGAATGAGAATAGGCACCAACACTACCGATGGATTTCAAAAGAGTCTGGGCACGAGTAATAGCGTCACTAGGATATAATTGTGAAACAAGAGCGAGGTTCTCCTTTTTCAACAAGTCGGGATTATCACACAAAGATGCAACCTAGATAGATAGTATATGGTGTTAGTCATCCCTGTATATGACGAATCAAATCCTATGTATGCTTACCTGACGGAAGAAGGTGATGGGAGTTTGGTTCAATTGTTGAGGGTTACCAATGTTACAACTGACCACTCTATCAAAGGCATACTTTCCTTGTCCCTTTTCAAGATCACTACGGATCTCCTCAGCACGGATAGCCAACTTACCACGCACAGCATACTCTACGTTCTTGATGAGAGGGTTGATAGTGTTGATGTTCAAAATTCTTTCCTTGGCAGCAACAGTCATTTTTATATAGTGTGTGGGGAAGAGAAGATACCGAAAAAAAAAGAGGCGTGATAAAAAAAAACAAAAGGAAGATCTTTGGGTCCAGGAACGGGATTTTATACTAATTTTTTTTTTTTTTTTTTTTAGCTCGGTTTATTGTGTGTCATAACGTTTTGCCATGATTTTAAATGCCCGTCGTTGTGTGGGGAAAACTTATCCAGTAATAAAAAAGGTAACCTTTTGTATACCCCTCCATTGGGTCATTTGACTCCACATTTTTAAGGTACTGGACTCTTTTTTTTTTTTATAATTATTTACCTCATTATAAAAATAATTACATAAACATGCCATTTATTTTAAATGAGAACACGTATTGTTGATGACAAATATCAAAAAATCACTTATATTTTGTCGAGCAATGAAAAGTAATTTTTGCTTCGAAACCCTTGCCCTTTGCAAGTGGATCAATAAAAAGTTATTTATTTAGAATGGGCTCAAAAAATCATCTAGATGGAAGCCCAAAAATGCAGTAAAAGATGACTTCAAATTTAATATAGACTAACGAGTCATGAAGACTATACATACATCTATGTATAAGGAGAGCATAAATAGGCAGTTTATAATCTTTATTGTTTATTTTAAAATTCCGTGATTGATATCGTTAGGAATTTAGTGATACTTCTTAAATGAAAGGGACTGATTAAGATTATTAACGAACTTACGTACTGCTATAATTTAATCCAAGAAATAACTGGAGGATCAATTATGGTTTTGATAGCGAGTTACTAGAATGCAAACATTAAGCAGCAAAGATTATAAAAGTGAAAGCGACTATGGTTATTTATAACGACTTCTTATTAAAAGTTTAGAAATAACGAAATCTAATCCCAGTGCGAATGATGAGCTTTGTATTAGATATAATATGAAAAGTATTGAACAATGAAAAGGCCGAGGGGAACACAAGAGAGATTGTTATTAAAACACTACAGGTTTTTAATCGAGATGTGTTTACAACACGTGTAACGCCAAATCAACTCAAATTGGCAGCAACAATACTTTTAAAGGATGTCCGTTGTTATTTGATCCTTCGTGTCCGTCAAAGTGCATGCTATCGCCCATTTAGAAATATAATTATTTAGCAATGGTGATGGGGAAATATACCATACAACTGCATGAGTTTAATGTATAGTGAATTTGTCTAAATGTTTATTGATTATAATATAGTTTAAATGGAGTAAGTTTTTTTTTAAAAAAAAACAGAAATTAACTGTGCCACGGCATCTTTTATGTCTGATGTGATGATTTTGATTTCTTTGTCGAGATTGTCAATACGAACGATAAAATTAATGCCATCGATGATTTTGTAACAGACTGTAAAAAAAATGCTCTCCCTGTTGAAGAGGTAGAGTAAACTCTTCCGTGTAATTGGTATTGAGAGTTTTGAGTTATTGATATATTTTCTGGAAAATATATGTTAGAGTGGTCTATGGCGTTTCCGCTGTTGCTTGAAAATTCTTCATGGCGTCTCACGAAATTACTGGGATCGGTGATGAAAAGAAAAGGAGGTGTGTGAGAGTCAATTATCTCGTTTGTCGCGGTTACCATCCCTTTAAAAATCAGTTTTGTATGTGCAGGGGAATTTCTTCTCCCTGACAACTAAATGATGTAAAAGAACGGAACAAAATTCTTTTTCTTGCTCCTCCTCCGAGTTATACTCTTGCGTCTCAAATAAAAAGTCTCGCATCAAGCCATCAATGTCCATAAGATCTGCGAAACGTGTATCACTGATGTAATTGTGTTCGTGGGTTTCAGAGCAGTGATGGATACGGCTCACGTTGTCTTTAAATCCTCCGATTCGTGCTTTAAACTTAAAGCACATGTTGTTGAAGAACAACATTAGACTCACCGTCCGTAAACTGGGGTGGGCAGTCAACATCTGTGATGCAACTGGGTATTCTCCAAACCCCCCCCCCAAGGCAACTGCCCGTTGAATCCATCTCGCTGCATTGTTGCAGTGAATACACTTGTTCATAATCAATTTCTGCTCGACAGGGGGTCTTAATTGCTTTTTGTACAAAGCGCAAGCACCATTGACACACGTTACTGATCCTTGGCATTTCTTAACGACTTGTTGCTCGTGTACATGATGGCCATCTCTCTTACTTCTGTTCATTGCCCACCCAATAATAAGTCGAAACCCATAAACTTTTGGGTATCTTCCGAAAAGCGTGCAGGGGAACTCCCACCAATGCAGTCGAAAGTAAATTGAGTTTTAGAAAAAGTTACTTTGACAAGTTTAAAAAAACGAGGAAATGTCTAAAACTCCGTATTTTTTTAATTCGTATTTTTTTAGAACCACGTGATAAGTTTTTACGTCGATTGACATCCTATGTCGTCTAAACTTCATAGGATGATCGATTTTTGTTTTCCATAAAACCTGCTTCACTGTCATTACAAGATTCTACTGGAACGCAGATATATATTCGCTTGAACTCAATCCTATCGAGATGTTTTGGAAAGCGCCCAAGGACTGGATCAGAAGAAATGAATTGATAGATACAGAAATACTTTCTTCAAGAGTGATTGAAGACAGCGAGGATGTTCCTGTTAAACGAATACAAAATTTTATCATGCACTTGATTGATATGTGCCCTAAATGCTTGAATAAAGAACCTTTGTAATCATTTTAATATTTGGTCAAATTATTTTCTTAAAAGTGGGCAATTTATTTATTTATTAAAATGCTGGACATATTAGTTTCAAACACTTGGCCAAATTAGTTTTATTCTTTTGGGCAATTGAACTTCACACAAGTGTCCAAAATTATTCAAAAAAGCGGGTAGTGTTTTCAAACATCCGGTAAATTGAGAGTGGAAGCACAGTACAGTTGTTTCGACAGGTAATTAAGACAGTAGATTATCGATTGATACCTGAGCTGCGATATCATAACCTTGTAAGACTTTGGATCGATATTAGCTATGGGCTGAGGCGTAGTAAATATAATCGATAAACAATAGGCTTATGTCAAGATGACATAATTGACTAATATTTTTGGTTTCGAAAAAAAAAAGGACTCATCGTTTCTTCTTTGACCAACTTATTAGCTGTTTTTTGTATCAGTTACTATCCCTACAGGATTAAATCCTCCATTCATTTATCTCGTCCTCCTCGTCCTCCCCCCTCCCAATATAAAGCATTACATGATGCATACGTATATAATATAAAAGAAAATCCCCTTATCAATTACTTTATTATGATTACAATTATTATGACTATGCTATTATGATGATGCTGATGAGAATATTGACGGTAAATTATTATTGAGGAGCATCGGGAGTTAAGATGATGGTGTTTCAACAGGCACTCTACGACATACAGGACACGAGTTATGAGACTCACATAACCACCTATCTACACACTCGCGATGAAAGACATGATGACATTTCAACACGCGTACTGGTTGTTTATTTTCAAACTCATCCAAACACACCAGACACGCTTCCACATCTTTTTTCATTTGATCCGACCAATCCAATACAGGGATGGCAGCATCCACAGCCGCTTGCGTGGTGGTGCAAGGTCTGGCAGGTCCCAATCGATTACTTAACCATAGTAAATCTTCATACGTTGGGTTGTCATCCATGGCAGAATAGGCGTTGGCGACGGATGAAGAGGATAGGATGGTGGTTGTACTATTCATCACATACACGACCCATTGTCCACTCGTAGGTTCCGGACTAGTAGGATTGATATTTGGATAATGGCTCATGATAGTATCCGTGGAGGAATGACTGGATACTTGGGATCGACGTCTCCTCAAGCCTAAGAATCGATATTGCTGTGATCCTGCTACTTGTCCCGTTGGTGATGCTGAGAATGATTGGGATGAAGGTGGTGGAGGTAATGGTCTTGTTGGGGGTGGTAAAGGTGGTGGAGGTAATGGTGTAGTAGGAGGTGGAAAAGGTGGAGGAGATGATGCTATTGTAGGAGGAGTTGAAGGTGATGATGCTCTTGGAGCTGGTGGAGGTGGTGAAGGTGATGACGTTGAGGATCGATATTCAATCACCAGTATATGCATTCTTCTTGTGGTATTTAAAGAAGCGGTCGTTGACGACGTTTGTTGTTGCTCCATTGTTCCTGCTCCTCCTACTGCTGCTGCTGCTGCGGATTCGCCTTCCATGGTAACAGTGCTTGCGCGAATTGGTATTTGTAAATACCTTAACATACTACTTCCGTTATCGGTATCTCGTGATAAGAATTCATTCCAGGAGGTGGTAGAATCCGATAAAGAGGTTACGCTTGTTCTTCGACTACTACGACTTTGTGCTGTGGTCACCGGATTTTGCTGTTGGTGGTGCAGTAAAAAAGGTGGACCAGTTGCAGCTGCTGCAGCTCTGGCGGCTTCTTGTGTTGCTTGGCGGACTGAAGAAGTGGTGGTGGAGAAAGTATGCAAGGTAGCTACTGATCTTTGACCTTGATAATACCTCTGTTGCTGCTGCTGTTGCTGTTGTTGCTGCTGCAACTGTTGTTGTCCAGAACGCCGATTGGGATGTGTGGAAAGTCGATTTGATATCCTTCGAAAAAAAGAAAGTGGTCGATTGGAACGCATTGAGGCGGAATGTAAAGTACGAGTAGACGCATTGTCATGCCGACTACTTGCTGCGGATGGTGATTGCCCCATTGCTTTCTTTTTCTACAAGATAAAGCCTTACTTGAACAGAAAAAGGAGTGATAAAGAATAAAATAAAATAAAAACTTGCTTCAAACAACTTAACATATCACTGGGCGTATGCTGTTGTAGGCACGTGACCTAATTAACCATTTTTAGTCTGTCTGTTTCAATGTTTAAGCGTTCTTAAAGTGGTTGAATCAAATGTCCTTCTTTTTCTGGTGTCATCATTTTCCCTTATTTTATGATAGCGACGCAGAGTCACCACATCCCAGAGAGTAGTACTTCTTTTCACTCCGTTCAAATTTAATTTTTTGAGTTACCAGTAGACTGGGAGAAATTGCTTTACATTTTTACCAGGAAAAGATTAAAGTAAGCTATCTCGATTACTGGCAGGTGACATTGATAAAACAATAAGGAGTGGAATATTAGTGAGCCCATAAAATTATAGAATAATAATTTTAAAAAATTTTATATAAATCTATTTGTGTACATCTCAATCTCTTTTAGTGTGTGAGATAAAATAAAATTATACTCACACTCTGAATGCGATGACGTATAGCGTGTTCCTGAAATCAAAGACCCCCCTATGAAGTTGTAAATAGGACTTTTAGATACCTGTCATTTTATGTCTGTTTCCAAATTCATTTGGGAAATTTGCATGGCTTGCATAAAATCAGAAAAAGGTTGGGATTTATCAACCTGTGGCTTCATTCATGATAACAAAAACGTGGTAACCAACAAACAATACAGAAAATTGCGTTTATTCCCCCTTAAAATAGAGTTAAATTATTTTAAATGAAGGGAAAAAAAACAAATTGTAACTCTGTTTGTCATATTTGATATCAATGTTGGTGACACATAGTACAGTCAGAATGAGGGCATTCTAATTCAGTGAAGCACATGGCGTTATTCCTCCCTTATTCCGTGTGTGTAAATGCCAATGGGGGTGGCTTAATGATAGCGTATATCAAAATGTTAAACGTACTAAAATACACGTTTTTTGTACATATATTTTTTATTCATTTTTAATGTGGTTCACTGCATGGAAATTCAGAAAGTCCTAACTCATCTTCATTTTCTTCCGCGAAATAATCATTTTGTGATGGTTGAAAAGGATATTTTTTCTGTTGCTGTTCCATAGAGACCAAACGATCTCGTAGATCCATACATGCATTTTCCCATCTCATCTTTTCTTCCCACACCTCACGCAATTTTTTATACGCCAGTCCACTAATCACCTCAAAATGATCCAGCGCATTTTCAAGAGCGGCTTCTGCACGTTTAGCTCGTTGTTCAAAGTCGTTATCCTGTGTCTCTGCTTGTGACTGTGCCTGTATTGATGCCACTGGTGCTGCTGATGATGCTTCTGCTTTGACAATAGGTGGCTGTGTGATATGAGTGTTTGGCTTTTCTGTTTGGACTTGCATGTGTCTCACTTTCCGTTTAGTGTGATCACGCACATGTTCATTATCCAAGGCATGTGTGATACCCAAGGCGCGTACATGTTCAGTAGCTAAACCAGCAGCTATCTGATCACTGGGTATTTCTATCTGCGACACTTTCATGCGTTCCAAACGTTGTAATAAAGCAGCTTGGATGGTGTCCATCTCATCAGATTTTAGAGACGGCTCCGGATTTTTTAATACTTTACGTGTACCTGCTGCATTACTTAGTTGACTTTTGATGGAAACGGAATGATGCAGTGAGCCACTGTATAGACTGGATTCTCTTTTCTTGTTAGGTAAAATGGGTTCACCCTTGGTTGTACGTGACACAAAACTGGTTTCAAAAGAAGGAGATCGACTATTGCCAGCACTTTTAGAGACCGAAATGAGGTCGACGACGTAATTTTTCCTTCTCTGTCCTTCACTGCCATGATATGATGTTGGGTTGGTTAGCGTAGAAGAGGAAGAGGTGACCGGTAAAGAAATAGTGCTGGAAGGAATGGATCGTGTCGAGACAGAAGGTGTAGGTACGGGCGGCGGTTGCGATGGTCTCTTGGGCTTTCGAATTCGGGAGAAGATATTATGACTGGATCGTTCCGTAGGAACACCTCGTTGAAATTCTTCTGGGCTGGTCTTAAGAAATTCTACGAGCGCTTGTGTAGCTGTTTGCTTTCCTTTGCTTACTTGTAAGAAATCATCCATATCCAAGTCATCTTCGCGGTACACGCTCATTGCTCGGGCATCTTTAGGCTGGAAATTGGCCTTCTTCATCTTTGTTTATTGAGAGAAAGAAAGAAAAATAATCAAAAAAAAGGGGATCTTATAAAATAATAGGGGGCTAATTATAACAACAACACTGGTGGATAAGGAGAGACATGTCCAAGTTTAAGTGACTTGCACGGTGTTTGAAAAAAAAAACTTTTTAAAATGGACATTTTGTGTGCATTTGTATTGCCACCATTCGCAGGCTTTTAAGACTAAATATTAAAATAATTACAAACCTTTAAAGAACATATCAACCGAATTTTCGAATATAGCTTTGTATGGGTTCACCGGGAAACATTCTCGCTGCCTTCAGTTACTCTTGAAGAATGGTATCATTACATCTATCAATTCACTTCTTATCCGGTCACTCGGCAATTTCTGAAACATCTTGATAGTAATGAGTCCAAGCGGATAAGGAGGAGTGTATAACGTTAGATAGCCCCTCTCTCAAATAATAGGGTCATTGTCAGGAGAATAAATCATTGTAGTGCCCATATCAACGATAATGCCGTGATCTACCTTTTCGAGTCAATAGTTGCAATAATATGTGTCTCTAATTCGAAAAAAATAAAATGACCGGATACAATTATCGTTGATTATACCTAGCATGGTTATTTCTTATGTGATTTTGCTTTAACTATCACTGAATGTACATAGGTCTAACTGCCTGCCAAATTGCGCCCAATTGTAGTGACATACTAGAGCTTTGTTGACAAATCAGCGATTCTAATAGATTTATCAATCTTTGCAGAGCAATCTCAATATATGCTACAGCTCAGTGTAATAATATTAACAGTAAAATATTTACATTAATATAGGCACTTAACAGCTCATTCTACCACCAGCTTGTTTTTCTGTTAAAATAATTTAGTATAGGACCAAAGTAAAAAAAATAATGATTAGTTGGATCATCTGGGTAAAGTGAACAACTTACTTTAAGTTTCCGGCTGATCATAAATAAAATATAAACAATGAATAGATTCAAAAGCATGATATGTCTCCTGGTCTTGGACTTCTTCTTTCTTTCCATGCTTTTCTTGACCTTTTTCTTCTCGGTGAGTGAATTGTGTGATGATATCTGCTGTGCTTGAAGTATGATGCTAAGAACCAAAATCTATCAGCATCAGGTTTACCGTTTTTGGTTTTTCTTATATAATATTTCAGTCGAGAAAATCTCCAATGATGGATTTACTTCGTCTTTTAAGTTCAGGAACCGTCCGCAATAAGATATACAATTTGACAGGATTAGCAGTCTGTGCAGATGATCATCAACAAGCTTTACTGATATGGTGTGTCCCTAAGCCTGAGATTATGTTGAAAAAATTAATTTTGTTCGTAGACATAAACAATACTTCAAGCTTTCCAACGGATGCATATTCCGGTACTGTAGATTGGAACTTCAAAAATATCTGCCCAAACTTTGATCATGGCATCTGCTTCAGATTGTGCTGGTTTGAGAGGGTAAAGATTGACTTGTGCTTAATAATCTTGTCAAGACTAAAAATTAAAATATAAAAAAAAAGTTGTCATTCATTCATTAGCAATGGTTAATATAGCATATAGACTTAATAGACTTAGGTCTCTTGTTTATTGGGGAACATTGATAGGATATATGGATACTTACCTAGGCCTTTCTTTTTCTATAATGTAGGAGCTCGATATTTTATGGCTGGGAACGATGAGTTAAGTTTAGTGGCAGTAACATTCGGGAAGTACCTCTGGCATTCGTCGTTATTGAAAGTAGGTGAATATTTGATAGGAGACATTATACGATCCTCCTTATTCGCTAGATGAGCCCGATCCTATCGAGATGTTTTGAGAATCACCGAAGGACCGGATCAGAAGAAACAGATTATTGATAAAAGTAGAAATACTTTCTTCGAAAATAATAATTGAAGACAACGAAAAGTTAGACATGTTATCTTTAAACGGTTAATTGAGAGTGGGGTGCGAATTGTGCATGTATGCAAGAAATACTAAGAACACGAACTGTTATTAAAAACAAACAAACAAACAATTTATGCATGCATGCAATGTATCAAGTCAGTTGTTTATATGAAACGCATTGTCGATTGAATATGTATGCGTGGATGTTTTTAATTTAAATTTTTAAATGGTCTAACTAGAAAATTGAAATGGTTTTGATCTTTTCGACAAATGTTCATCATCAGATAAATGCATCATGGAGTCGTCATCATCCATCAGCATGTATGACATATCTTTTCTTTTAAATTGATTAATCAAGGAAAGATCTCCATCCAGTGCACTTTCTCTCGATGTGTAAATACTGGGAAGTGCTGCAAACGAATCGGCTAAAGTAGATGTTTCCACTTCGTCACCCATGAACTTTGTTTCCTTGATCTGTGTCAATTTTTGTGCCAGACTGGAGAAACGATGAAAGGAGGCAATACGAATTGCTTTATCAATCGAACCTAAACTATGAAGTGCATTTGCTAAATCCAGTGCACGCGAGACTTTTTCAGATTTACATGCTAAATTGATTAATTTTAACAATGCGATATCCATTTCACTATCAGCTTCTTTAAATGCATCCACATAGTCTTCTTCGGCATTGGTCGCTTCCGCTTCATCCTTTTCGTGAAGTTTGCATGTATTCACACGTAACACTTCTTGCTCTAATCCACCTACCTCTGTGTTCATTTCTAAAAGTGGTAATTGTAATGGGATATCCTTGACAGGTGGACGAGGGAAGAATGGATAAGGATTATTGCCACGAAGTACAACACACATCAATCTATCGCGTAGTAAGCCAACAGGCCAGTATTTCTCGGTCTTTTCCAGTTGTGCTGCATGTGCTTTACCATCAAATACAGGTACCCAACATCCTTGATCTGGTCGACGTTGACGTTGTAACACGCGCATCACACCCGCTGTATCAAACACTGCTGCTTGGTTTGTCTCTGAAAAACCAACCCAGCATAATTCACTATCGGGTGTCACATGCACATGATCTCTTTGTAAGATTTCGTTGGAGTCGGTATTCAACAAGATATAATTCAAGTTTTGTTGGCCTGTGAATGAAGGTCCAGTTGAATAAACAATCAAGGCAAGATCTACCATGGCTGCCATTGTCACGATATTATCCAAGGAGAACACATGGCGTTGCACACCTGACGTGGTAAAAATACGGACATAACCCAAGGAAGTGATAGCAATCACAGATACACGATTCACAGCGATACTAACCACATCTTCTCCAGGAAGCATATGATGTGTCCAATCTTTTTCTGCACCTGTATTATTTGGTCTGTAATATAATATCGAATTCACAAGTGTTGTCTCTTCTTCATCTTCCGATTCACTCTCTTCTCCATCCGCATTTAATTTTTTACCCTTATTGACGGCAGTTTTACTCTCAACGGCATAGACAGTACCAGCAGTACTGATAGCTGCCATTGAATAATTGTTGGGGTCGGTGAAATGGAAGTTACGATAAGCGGTTTGATCGTGAAATTCCACGTTGATGATAGAATGTGCCTCTTCAAAGATGGTGGTGATAATACCTACTAGATTGTAGGCCATATATCTTCGTTCACCTTGAGCTGGATCAAAGGATTTATTGGTTTCGGGTTTATGGTAGGGTGTCTCTCCCGGTTGAAAAGTGGTAGGAGGATCAAATGCCAATTCTAATTTTTGTTGACGTTTGATTAAAGCTTGATTGTTGGCATTATTTACATTTAAGGTCTGTTGTGTCTTCACCCGACCAAGGGTAGCAGCAGCCTCTTCGGGTGTTTCAACGTATCCAGCACCATCATCATCGATCACGAAATCGGCTACATCCTCTCCCATATCTCCAAGATCCTCTCCCTCATCGTCATCGTCAAATAACATATTAACATCATCTCCAAGATCATCGTCCATCTCGTCAGATGCTTGTGAATGCACCAATTCATGCAACTCCAATGTTTTGGCGGGTTGCTCTTTGACAACACGCATTTTAGCAGGATGAGGTAATTGAGATTCTCTGGTAGAAATCACGTTATCCCAAAACTTGATTTGACCATAGGCATCTGTCACCAATAATTGATTTCCGTCGGGCTGCCAATGAAGACTAGTGATCTCCGTAGAATTGACATCGGAGGTGATTTTGGTTTTGGTCTTCGTATCCCACACCACTAATAATTTACCTTTACATGCTGAAGCCAAATAGTAGCCGTTGGGTGACCATGCTAGTGTTACAATATCTTCCGTGTGTCCGCCTTCTAAAGCATACGAGAGTTTCCAGATCCCCGAAGTAAAGACGCGAATGTCTTGGTTGGTACCAGGGAAAGCAAACACGGTACCGTCGGGATTCCATGTTACGGTGGATTGTAAAATAGAGTCCATGCTAGATTTATAAATAACAGCTGCGAGTGTATTGACTATACGAGGGGCGGATTCGTGAGGTCCTACAGCCCAAATGAAAACATGACCCTGAACATCGGAAGAAAGCATGTAGTTTCCTTTAGGATCGTAACAGATGGATTTCACTGTGTGTTTGTGGCCTTTTAATAAGACAATTTTTGAATTATCTGCTACTAAAACCACACGAATATCGTTATCACTTTAAAGATAGAAAAGAGTTAACAAGAGTTGGTTGTGTTGAATGGTGATTGTCTTACTCTGTGGCAATGGCGAGTTTGGTTCCGTCAGGGTGAAAAGCCAAGCTTCGAATAGGAACAGTGCTTCTGACAAGAATTTTATCGAAAGAGTGTACGGTGTTATTGTTGTATAATAAGACAAGACCGTCCGTTCCGCCACTTGCGAATTTAGTTTTGGAAGAAGCAAGACAAGTGACGTCCTCAGTATGTTCTGTAATGTGTGTCTTTACATAGTCTTGTTCTCCAGGTGCTGCTGGGTACACTTTAATACCGTCTGTCGCACCTCCAACAACAGCCTCTCTAACAAGGAAATGTGTCAATATAAGTCAGAGGACAAGAAGACTCCATTTTTGCTAATTACCTTCCATCAAGTAAATAACAAGCAACAGTTAATCCATCGGGAAATCCATAAATGGGTTTGATTGATTCAAACTTCATAATGTATAAGTGGTAAGTATAAAAACACGTTTGCTAAATATTTTTTTTTTCTTTTTCCCCTTTTCTCGTTCTCTCTTAAACGCGAACACAGTCACGACAATGTCTACACAGCACCGTGTTTTTAAATTTTCCTACGTGTTTTCAAAATTCACGTGATTTTTTACTACCTCCACCTGCTTGCATCAGGTAAAGTCCATCATGATGAAGCTTTCTCATCTTTCTGAAGTTGATTCGTATTAACATTTATGTCTATTCTAATCTACCTAATTCTCGGTCCTATTTTATTTAAAAGACTATTTCACAATTAGTATATTTTCCAACTTATTGATAAGTGCAGCATCGTACATGAAGATATTTTGATAGGATGATGCTAGTCTTTCAGCAATATTGTGAAAACTATCTGAAACGCAGCATTTTCCTCTATAGTTGATTGATTATTTCATTCTGATGTAATAATCCACAGTCCTTGTTTATCATTCTTACAAACAAAATACGCCCACTCACTTTTTCTTTTCTTTTTCTTTTTCTTTTCATCTTTAGTCAAAATATCAAGTTTTAAAAAAAGGTTAGTTAATGACGTTTTTTATTCTCCCAAGCAAATGCTAATCAATTCCAAAAAAATATAAAAACGGGTCTTTATAGACAAGATAGGCTTCGTTTTGATTTTCCTAGGACATGGGTCACTATTACGTTTGCCCCACAGAGCACAGCGACAGCACCAGAAACGACATTAGATGCATTATCCTGTGGACGCTAAGAATAATCTCCCGTCTGTTATTGTGGAGATCCAGAAAAATCTTTCGCATGAATTCTTAGCTCGTATTACGAGATATGGCCTGAATGTTTTTGACGAAACAAAAACCTTTCATTCTGTAATGTTATTGCATCACAAATGAAGAATATCATCCACTACGCCAACATAAACGATGAATTTAGTCGTAAACGAGTCATTAAATATGCAGAGGATGGCATCAACTTTGCCAAAAGCTTCAAGAAGCGCTGTGTGGGGAAAGGCAGCTCCCCCTCGGTCACTCCAATTTAAATCAACGAATCTACAGACCTTGTATTCGTAAATTCATTCATTGCAAGCAATCAAGGATAAATGAAATGGTTTGTCTGCTACGAAGAGGGAATCCAAGAAGGTCTTTATGAAATATTTGGCTCTCCTTCCAACGCTTTAAATAGATAAATAGATAGTACTTTCTTGACATAAATAACTTTTATGACTCAAGTAATTACTCAGTTTAAGTGTTTGCTTACAAAGATTGATTGAAACAATTGGAAACTTTTAATTGAGTCTCAACAATATTACAAAATGAGCTCTTCTGCTAAGTTTAGTCAGCTAAAAACTCTAGGTTCCTTATTGTATAAAAATGATGAAATTAAAAATTTCGGCAAGTGCTGCGATCAAGTGGACCAGATGGCAAGATTGTGTCAGTAAGAAATACTGGCCGTAGACCAATGCTGGTCAGAGGTGGGCAATTAATCTTTACACAAGTGCTTAATAACATTGGGATGGAATATGTCAGGATGCGTAGTAAAAGAAAAAAAAAAGACAAATTTGTATTTGCACCAATGATAAGCAGGATCGGACAAGCAATTGTACACAAACAAAAATCAGAAATCATGCGATGTAAAAAGTCTGGTTCTCCCTAAAGAGAACCAATTCAAAAGGGAGAAGCTGTATGAATATGTTTTTGTTTATTTATTTATTTTTTTGACACGGTAGATTTTGCTTTTACAATTTGTATATAATATTTTACTCCCAAGATTCTTCAACGGTTTCTCTTACTCTACGAACATATTCCTTTCTATTTTCACGGTAGAGATTAGCTGCTTCTGCATTGGCCGGTGAGTTGGGATTAGGATCGTTAAAGAGTGATTGAATACTGGTCAAGATGGCTGCCACATCGTAAGTTGGACTCCAACGGTTTTGTAAAATATCA
The DNA here is from genome assembly GCF_025094135.1 of Mucor mucedo. NCBI lineage: Eukaryota > Fungi > Mucoromycota > Mucoromycetes > Mucorales > Mucoraceae > Mucor > Mucor mucedo. Next base: position 29,963 of record NW_026252531.1, on the reverse strand, counting down.
AGACAAAGTTCGCCATTGGCATATACATTAGGGTGAAACATTTTTGATACAAATTTCACTTGAGGTGGTTTGTTGGGCTAAGTCTCTTTCCTGTTAATCTCTCTTCATTACTTGTCTCTCCTTTCCTTCCCTACTTACATAAGTTTCATCGAATTGTAAAACTAGTTTGAATGTACCATCTTCGAAGGGGGTATCAGCTAATAAAAGAGTTGTTAACACTTTGCTTTTCTCTCATGCAGAAAGAAGGTAAATTTACCAGGACCAAAGATTACTGCATTCCACATCATGATATTATCTGGACAAGGTGCACCTATATATAGACATGAAGACATTAGCCTCTGCTGTTTCCACTTTTATTATTACTATTATTCAATCTAACCTGATACACCAGCTATTAAGAATGATATAAAGGATTAGTTCTAAAACATGAAATGCAATCAAAGAAAGCTTTACCTGGGGGATCACTTTGTAATCTCTTAAAGTCGCGCATGAGTCTTCTTCTGGTAGGTGTAGACATTTTTCAATTTCTTATTTGTGTGTATAAGAGAGAGAGAGAGAGAGAAAATAGGGATAACGCTTTTTTTTTATTTTTTAAAAAAAGCCTTGTTTGCTGTGACGTTCTTTCGAAAACCATGTGCTTGATTTGATTATAAATATCTTTTTTGTTAGATCATAATCAATGCCAGCTATTTTTTTTTTAGAGCTCTTATCGTCAACAGGTATAATAAATCAACGAACTCCGTTGAGTGGACATAATATGTCTACATCAAACGACAATTGTCCCTCCCCGCTTTGATCCCCGAGAATGATGGGTGAATTGTACAACAACCTTCTTTTCTTTTTGCCCTCTCCACTAAATGTCTTTGGATGAAGGATGATAATTCGTTTTTGAATACCGACACTGAAGGGGGTCCAGGATCGTCAATCTCTCCTGTACCTCGTTTCATGCTTGTAAATGAATAATTTTTAAGACGCTAACAAAAAAGCAGGCTTTATTTGTATTGTGGGAGACTAATAAAAGCCACTTTATAAACTTTAATAAGAAAATAAGGGGTAACTCCCCGTATAAAGGCTCTATCAGAAATCTTATTTGCTTTTCTTTCTCTTTATCAATTAATCCAAAATCAACTTACGGCTAAACATTCCGAAATGCCTGCATCCGTTGCAACTAATTTGCTCGAGGTGTCAGATCTAGATAGCAATAGTGCTATACCAATTGGTCAATATTCTGGAAAGATTGGATATAAAGACCATTATAAATATCCACATACTAAATACGATATTTGTATCGCAAGGTAAAGTAAATAATGACAGTGGTGATACTTAATATACTAATAATACGTAATGTCCCTACATAAAAGATATCTTTACATCATGTCATTCAGATATTCGTGTTATGGATGCAAGAAATCGTTTAGCGCTCATGACCCAGAATTTGTTAAACAGCTTCCTATTGCTTTACAAGAAGCTTTTCCCGCAATTTTGACTCACAAAGGAGCTGTATCGCGTCAGGTTGCTGACCTCCTTCGACCTTGTGTGCAGAATTCAGTAAGACCAGCGTGCTTCTCCAAAATTATAAGAGAGTCACATATGCCTGAGCATGACAGATTGGAGCTGGTTTATCTGGACAGCGTGCTCCTTAGAAAAGAAAAAGAAAGTAAAGGTGTTTGTGCGTTTTTTGCTACACAACCTGTTGTATACTCATTTGATAATCAATTGGCCTATGCTGGATATGTGCCTACGGCTACTTATTTCAGAACCTTATACACAAGCATCATTGAAAAATGGAAACCTTATATGAATAAGTTGCTTATGTTAACAGGTGGAAAAATTATCCGTGGCGACCATTCCTTTAAAATCGGTAAGCGATCTATTTATTATTTATCATTGAGTATATTTATGCCTAATTGAGACTTTCAATATTAGTAAACTACATTGCAAAGATTGACAAATCTAGTGCGTTTACAGCATTATATGTAGTAGTCAATGAAATCGAAGAAGTTCGTTTAATGTCACTTGTTTGTACCTTCAAAGCCCCGCTCCTATCTCAAATGGTCATTCGATAGAATGATGGAAGCCTATAACATGTATGGCCATGAACTGCCTGCGGTTTTTTTTTTACAGATGACATCCGTGCAGATAAAGGTTTTCTTGAAAGTGTCATTTCATCTTTGACTGCAGGTGTTCAAGAGCAGAGGTATGGAAATGAATCCAACAGCAATTCGGAAACACAATCAGAGATAGATTTATCAGATTTTGTAGAGGTCAAATATTTGACGCAATTTCATGAAATGGAACAATGCATTGCCGAATTAAATTAATAAAAATTATCCATCTCTGGTAACACACCCGCTGTATAATTTGACTTTGAATGACGAGAAAATCGACTCTTCTAGCAACGGAGTTGGTACAATACAGATTGCATACGACAAAGTAATTATCCTTCATGTTAGTAGCATCTGGATTACTATACCTATTTCTTTGGTTAACCGTTTAAAAAAAGAAATATTCTCAGAGTTGGAAAGCAAGCTTCTGCTATAAATCGTTTACTGGTGTAATTTGTGAGACTTTCTTAGGACTTGGACTTTTTTTGCAAACGTGCACTATAAATGAAAATGCTGAAAGCTATCCGAAGGAGCTGAGAAAAATTTAAAGTCTCTGACTGTCGAAGGTGGTTATCTCACTCAATGTCATACTTTCCAAAATGTATTTTTATTCCTTTGCAACTCACGAAACTCACGAAATTGAGCTGCGCTTGTGACTAAATCTTGTAACGGGATTATAATTGCATATCGGTTTTATAAATTTAACTACTTGTTAACCTTTTTCACTCTAATCTACTCTCTAATCTACAAGGAAACGTATAATCAAACGTAAAAATTGGGGTGTAAGAGGACTTACATTTTATATTTTAAACTGGCTTCTTGAAACACTTTGGTAGATATGTGAATGTTATTGGTTGGCAACTTCTGGTGTTTCTAAAATCAATTGGCGGTCATTTTATAATACAAATGCGTATAGATTGCACCAACCTTTAGTACTGCGCTGACTGTATTTTCGCGTTCCGTTACTTCCGTTACTTCCGTTACTTTCGTTACTTTCGTTACTTTCGTTACTTTCGTTACTTTCGTTACTTTCGTTACTTTCGTTACTTGCACGCGTTTTTCGTGTTTTTATGTTTCGTTGCATGCGTGTTTTCGCGTTTCATTACTTACGCTACCTACGTGAGTTCTTTCGTCTATTCGCGCTTCGTTACTTTCTTTACGTTTGTAATTTCATCTTTTCGGGATTCGAAGAGTAAATCTAGTAGGTTGCATTTAAAAATGATGAGAGAAGCACAAATCCTCTAAATGATTTTTTTGGGGGCTGAGGATAGAAGGTCGTGAACTTGACCGTTTTATTAATAAAAAAATGAAATTAATATTTAGATCAAAAAATGTGAGTAGTAGTGATTAGTCTAGAGTGAATATATATTTGTACAGTAGGCTAAATGATTCTGTTTCAAATGAGAACCACGTTGTTCAACAACAGCCAGCGTGCTAAGCGACTTGTTAGTATTGACTACGAGAGGGATACACTGTTGTCCAGCTGGTATTTTGTACAGAGGCTTGCGATGTCAGATAGTTATAACAGAATGTTAATTAGTAGGATAAGCTTTGGTAACTTTTCATAATTAAGGGGACATCTGTACAAAGATGGAATTTTATTATTAGAGAAAATATTGTGAGGCTACCAATAGCTTTATTACAAGGACTGTGTAAGCGAATATGAAATCAAATAGTTTTTTTATTACTCTTATTATCATTCGGTACTGATAATCTACTTATTTTGATTTAATTGGCTTCATTTGTATCCATAACTTCAATCAGTTTCTTTTTATAAAGCGTACGGTCAAAAAACTTTTCCTCATTGAATGCTGCAATATCAGAGATACTTCTGAATGTGTATCTATGATTTCTTTTAAAGAGAGAACGTGGATTGCTTTCATCAAGTCGAGCACGTTTTTTAATTTTTTGGGCCTCTTTTTTATCATTGTCCGGATCGTAATTTGTATCTGAATCATCTAGTTGTTCCTCCACACCATCAAACCAGATTTCTCTTTCTTTGACAAAACTTTGTCGTACATCACGAAGCTCGGAAAAGAAAGAATTACCGCAACGCGTAATGGCCCATTTTGTGAGATCTTTTTTAATCGGCAGATATCGCAACTTTGAGTCTTTGTGAAGCAAGTGGTTTATCGATCTCTTTGCTAAATAGAAAAGTAAGTATCACTTTCTTCAAAAATTTAGTCCAAATAAAAAAATTACGATAGCTTTTACCTTCCTCAGAGGTGTCATCTTGAAGTAAACTTAAATCAGGCGCCTCATTTAAAATTTTGTCCTCCGTATCCATGCGAGAGGGGTGATAAAAAGGGTGCTGTTTGGTCATCATCTGGAAAAGTACGATCCCCAAAGCCCAGACATCCACTTTTTCTGTAAAAAACTCGTTATTGAGAATCTCTGGTGCATGATACCTGTGATTGGTATAAACTGGTTAAATATAAAGGAATTAGGTTATAAAAAAAAATTCATTTTTACGCAGGAGTTCCATAATTATCTGGCCATTCATTTTTTTCTTCGCTGTACTTGGACAATCCAAAGTCTGATATTAATACTCGAGGACTCCGTGAATGGCTCGTCATGAGGATGTTGTCAGGCTATATATTATTATTAGGCCATTATTAATGAATACATTGTAATACCTTTATATCTACAGACAGGGTGTAAAATTTAGTTATTCATAAAAACAACAGTTCTGAGATATTACTTACCGCAATGGATAATCCCCTTTTGATGCAAATATTCTAAGCCTGAGGAAAGTTGGTAGAATATAAAGAAAATGGTTTCTTCGGGAATGATGCTTGTAGATTTAATAAACTCTCCAAGATTTCCCCCCAGGTATCTAATATGAGATGTCAGATAATTTATCCGCTGTATTATCATTTATTCACACTGACAATGGCATAAACGTGTACGTATTATTTTCCAATACAAAATCACTGATGATCGACAAAACATTTGCCTATATGCCATGTTAAGATTTGATTGAGGGTTCAGGGTTTATAACTTACATGTTTATTAGTCCTTAAAATTTTAAGTTCAGTCTGTAATGTACATCGTGCGGAATCGCTGATTGGTGTGTTATGGCGTTTGCATGCCAATTGCTTCCTTAACCTGCTCTCAACATTTGCTAGGTAAACTGTTGACTGACGACCCCAACCAATGCTTCTACCTGTAATTGACATCATCAACTTTGGTTTCGCGGGACAATCTGGATATAGAGGCTGTAGAAGAGAAAAGACATCAGCCCTTATTTTTGTTGAGCTAGGAATTTATAAATATCTACCACAAGGTATTTTTCTTCATACTCTACATTACGATCTTTGTCGTATGCTTGTATATAGAATAAATCTAAACGACATTTGATGAATATCAGAACAATATATATGCAAAATTAGCTTACTGATATGGGATGAGACAAATGTTAGTACACATGCTGGGTACATAATGGCCGTTTCCCCATCTCTTATAAAATCAAGATTCACTGATTTTAAAAAAAAATGTTAGCACTTCCTGTGTAGAATAAAAATTGAACTGTGTCAAGCCTACTATTAATGCCATTTGGAGATGTAACCTAGTTACATAAAATTTAGATCAAAGCAACAATAGCCAACAGTTATCAAACACTTACAGTTATTAAAGCTATTATGTTGCCATCCATAAAGCGCTGAGTGATAATGTCAGATTTAAGATCCCGCGCTGATTCATGTATGACTCTGTCAAATACGTACCGAAGTGATAACACAATGTTTGATTGATATAAAAGGTGAGTTGATAACCAAGTCACTTTTTTTTGAAAAAAAATTGTGAAAGATAAACTTTGTTAATAAACGTGTCCAAAAATCGAGTTCAAAAATAGTGTTTACGCAAAAGTTACTTTTTGTCGCCACTGCCAATAGTGAATGTTTTATCGAGGGGAATGGGGGTAACTACCACAAGAATACTTTAGTTGGCGTTGCATGCATTCTTTCTTTTTTACAATGCGTACAAAAATGGTCGGAATGATCATTAGCTCCTCTTAGAAACCCAAGGCCAATAACAGACACCATACTAGAATAGAGGACCTGTATGAAGAAGAAACTTTCGTTTAAAAAAATTGTGCCAGGCTGAAGAACTTTTTTGATCACGTGTTTTTAAAACACGTGATAATCACGTGATTTTTGATTTTTTTAATTGTAGTTGCTATATAATATTTTAAATTTAACAAAACATGAACAGCTTCCGTGGCGCAATTGGCTAGCGCGTCTGACTGTTAATCAGGAGGTTGGTGGTTCAAGCCCACCCGGGAGCGTTTCTTTTTTGTTTTGCTTGATTTGTTTGTGTAACATTTACGTTTGATCTCTTTTCTCCTTCGGCTGATGATACGCTTTTTTTATAGCAATTCTTTAGAGGAAAGTACTGATTGTTACCGATTTTTAACTTCTCCGTAGTATATTAATTTATTTGTTACTATATCACTTGTGAAATTTTTATTGTAATGTGAAGAGGATGATTGAAAGTTAGCTGTCTTGAGGTTTTTAAAGGCTTGCATTTGCGGTGAATACTATATCTTCATATCGTAAGGACATCAGGTTTAATGCAAAACTGAATCTTCGCGTTAGAATTACTTGGAGTTAATATGCTCTAGTTTATTGGCTGCAAGTGAATTATCCAGATGTAGGATCGCAGCAAATGATTGTACCTCAAGGAACTGTATATACTTAAGATTATGTGATTAAGAGATATATTGACCCGTAAAATTTTTAAACGCATTGTATAACTACTGTTTATAGATTTTTTTTATTTAAATATATACTAATAGAAATATTAATGGGATCAAAGAGATTCTCGGTCGATTCAATTATGTTCTAGTCCAATCTGCCCAATATTCTCTTTATGAACGTATTCCCTTCTTCACTTCATGTAGTTGGTAAAATTTAAGGTAATATTAACATTTTGATAAGTTGCATGATATTCTAAGGTTTTGCTTTATACATGTGTCTGTATCGTGAACGACTTTTGGTTGCATCTTGAACTAACACCCCAATTAATTTCAACTGCTAATATATTTTAACATGTCGGATGGATTTGTTTTTTTTTAACAATGAAGGTAGGACTTTCATTATATCGACTATTATAAATCAAAGCATTAATTAGTGGTGATAGGAGATTGCAGTCAAGAATGTTGATAAAATCAGAAAATATTGAACAAGTCTGTGTCCTGTTACAAAATATAAACTATGGGAAAGGACAATTCAAAAGACTTTCAGGTGTATATTCAAAGTACAAGTTTATGTAATAAAATGTCTTGAAACTTCTAAAATACGCCACTTTATGGCATCATGAGCGAGAAATCTGCTATCTCCAAACACGCCTGACCGCATCCAAACTACAACACTATTTAGAAAATAAATGTAATAATATTCTAATCGTATTTTGTCTCAAAGGCTTAATGTCTTCGTGTAAATGTAGCCTACAACTACCAACTCCTACAACAGGTTGTCTACATGGTGCTGTCACACTCACACTCACTCTCGCTGTTATTCCTGTAAATATCAGCTCCTCATCCACATATGTCAATATACTAACGAGGTCAACATTTGGAAAAACATATAAATCGCGTCATGATCATCAATGCTATCAATCAATTTACCAAAACATATGACGAGTCGATGACATCAACACCATTCATGGCACATTGATGGCATAAGTGTTGATACGTCTACTAAACATTTGTTTATAATGATTACTTGGCCAATCTAAAAGACTGAGGCCACAGAACAGTAAGTTGTTTAAAGGTTTGGGTTTGGTGGGCTGGTAAAAAGCCCCATCTATGCACGTGGACCTCTTTCTTTTAGTTTGAAGTGTGTCCTTAAGAGCTTGATGTATGCAAAACTAATTCGATGGGAGCGATTCCAGAGCGAAATAAATCGCTCTTCCATAATGATTACACAACTGACGAGCAATGAGCAAATTCATAGTAAAAGGATCGAGACAATTCCGAAAAAGAAATTGTGGTGTGACCTATTTATCCGGTCTTCCCTCATAGATCCTGAAAGATAACGAAAAAAAGTTTTTTTGTCCGAGTCAGGGGATTTTTTTTTCTCATAGACGAAATGAACAAGTAAACCAAAAAAAAATGTGTGTAGACGTAACAAAGGGCTGACCTTGTTAAACTAGATTCAGTAATGCTAATCTTTTACCGATCGGTAAACGAAAGCGACTTGAGGAAGAAAAAGAAGAGATCACTGCCTTTGGGTACGAATCGAAAATATACAATGACGAGGCAACAGCAGTTGCTATCGACAGTGAAAAGTACCTGATACCTTGGAAAACTTCCCACCTGCTCATGGACAGGTAAAGAAGAAGCAAAAAAGAAATATATATAAAAAAAAAAAAAAGAACGTGCAATAAACATACGCCAGATACGATGTGCGACACTTGTTGGATGAATTAGTGGAAGTAAAAGAAAAGGCCAAGCTTGAAGAGGAGTATGATATAGAGAGATACACGATGGAAGAAAAGTATGAATCAAAGAACAATGTAGGTGGGACAACGATTGCATATGATTACAATTGTGAGTACAAAAAGCACAAGCGTGTGGTTACAGAAATAGAAAACGAAATCATGAAAAAGTACAATACGCCTGAAGAGATGATTGTGGTAAAGAGTCAATGCAGCATAATGTCCTCCCATCTTTCTAGTTTATAGACTCTATATTTTCTATAGCCAGATAGCTATGCACAATTATCTATCATGGAAACGATATCCAAGGAGATTTGTCATGCAACGAATGGCAATCTATTAGAGATCCGAATTCAAGTGAAAAATGCAAGTAATGCATGTTATTCATTTTTAAACAAACAAGATATTCTTTATCCATTTTATAAGCACATCGGAAGCAACCGTTTTAGTGCTAATCTGGTGGATTATAGCGATAGCGAAGATGAGGAAGATGAGGAAGAGGAGGATGAAATCAAGGCACGTATAGATAAAACGGCGTTGATGATTATGAAATCACCGAATAGTGTGGCTCTTGAGGAATATCTACTGAAAAAGAATGGAAATCAAGATAAATTCTTGTTCTTGAATCAGGGGAATGCATACTACGACTACTTTCAGAAAGCAAAAGAGAAGCAAAACAAATAAAAGAAAATGTGTGCTCAAATCAGGAAAAGGTTTGTGACCCATCAGTGCGCGTTTATTACTATTTTTATCAATTCAATACGTGATTCTATTTGATGTATATCTTTTTTGTATGAATTAATAATTTGCAATCCCCCTTTCTTTTTTTTTTTGGGTCTTTTTAAACCTTGCATGTGATTTCTTTACTCCAAACAACAGTCGATATTCGACAAAGGCTATATTTCACGTGAAAATATGTCAAACCAAATCTTTTTTTTTCCCCCCGACATTTTTCCCGACATAATAAAATTCCTCCTCCCCTTTTTTTTCTTTCTTCTCTTTCCCTCTCTTTTAACTATTAAAAACATGGAAAATTCAACTAGACAACGTCATCATCATAAACCTACTTCCAGAAGTACATCGCCTGTGCGATCTGCACCTTATTACACACATCATCATCATCACCAACCATTACTAACCAGTCGATGGCAGCAATTGGTGGTAGGTGCAGGCTCAGCAGCTGGTACGACAGCAGCTGTGATCAGTGAGGAATCCATGAAATGCTTAAAATATTGCCTTTCATGGTTACAATACGCGACACAACACATTGAGCAACAAATGAATGTGCTTAAAAACTATCTTGTTTCACTAGCAAAAGGTAATCAGTCATTAACTGCGCCAAACACGTCAACAAACACAAACGGGAAATCCGTTTTATCCGGTATTAAAAAAGATATTGTCGAAACACTTCGAAAAGTGGTAGAGGTCATTACAAAATACGCTGGTGCGTCACTTCCTGTGCAAGCAAGACAGACTGTGCGAGGTTTTATATTAAATCTACCTGGACGATGGGTAATAGAGTATACATGTTTCTATCTTTGGTTAGGTCCTTACCTTTTTTTTTTTTTTTTTTTTTTTTATAATTGTAGGCAACTTTAAATGATATTCGATCCACTACCACATCGCCTGCAGGCTCACCCATGCTAGGTCCTCGAAAGGTGTCAATGGATGCTAAACAAGATGAAGCTGCCATTCGATTACTATCGTTCGGACAAGAATCAGTAGAAATGTTACAGTCTGTCTCGACCGTGTTTTCAGATACAGTAGATAGAGCAGAGTTATGGATTGACCGCTTAAAAATGGTGCCTGGTATGAACAAGACATCCAATAACGATCCAATGACACTAAACGGTGAAAGTGTTCGATTACCACCTATTCGTACTCTAGATATTCCCAATCATCACAATTCATACGACCAACAACAAAAATTAAAACTTGATCGTTAATTAAAGATATATATATATTTGTTTTATTATTATAAATTAAGTTAATAAGATGCCCTTCACGTCTACTTGTATTTCTGGCGTAAAGAGAGTGCCATCTGCTTCATGACCCCGTACACTAACGGCTTCTCCCGTACTGCCACCACCGTAGAGATCTAACCAACCACCTGCGGGTAGGGTAGCGGTAAACCAATGATCATTATCTACACCATTGTAATTGCCCAAGAACTAGAATAGCTTTATTGAGTTTCTTATGGAGTATACACAATTTTTTTTACTTACGGCAATAGTGATAATGTCTCCAGGGCCACCTGATTTGTTGCAATCGCTATTTGTATAAGAGCAACAATCTTTTTCTTCAGGACGAAAGTTCTCGTTCTTGAAACGGCTACAATTTATATTTGTTAGTATATAAGAAGACATCAATCTGAGAAAGAAAAAAATAATTTACGATGAGTAAGTTCCACCAGTGTTCATCGTCATTTGACGCATAAAGAAAGCTGTGTCTGGCGTGTGATTATAAATACAAAATGCTTGAGAGGAGACAACAAGAGTAGACAGCAGGTACAACGAAAAAGACTTCATAATTAGAATATAGATTTGAAATAATATGTTCAAAGGCATATTTATAATCAATTCTTGTCTTTTGTTCTCTTCAATAGGAAAGTTTATTTATTTACTTAGGAGGCAGTGCAATCAAAAAAAAAAAAAAAAAAATTCATTGTTTATAATTCTAATCCATATATTTTAATTTTTTCACCCTAGAAACACCATTGGAAAATGAAGGCTAATGATTTTAAGAAAGAGTCAGCCAAAAGTAAATTTTGATTTCATTGTGAATAAACGAACTTTACATGTTTCTTTTTCTTATTACGGTCATAGTCACTATCCGGACTATGGTTATCATCAGATGAAAAGGGAGAACTACCCATTCTTCTGCTTGCCACTCTACTAGATTGTCTACCTGCTAATCCCAAACATTTTTCAAGATGTGGTGCATACCTTGTGGATGCAATGGTCTTTTGACAATTCACGCAGTCATAAGACGGAAGATTATTCACAGTATAACTCTTACCCCATACATCTAAACCAGGCCGTTTAACATAGTGTTTGCATCTATTCCATTCTTGTTTATATTCTATTTTTCTCTTCTCTTTAAGTAAAACTTACTTTGTCTGACATATTTGACAAACTGAATTCTCTTGCTTTGTATCCTTGTGCACATCAAATAGTACGTCATTTATACATTCATCTATAAGGTCTTCTAACAGCGAAAATGCCTATCATGACTTGGGGGGTCAGTATACATACTTATATATATAAAAAAGGGGTGGTGGGGCAACTGCATACCATGGCAGCTCGAGGAAGGTTTGGTTTTTTCACTATTTTGGGTATATTTTTTTGTAGACTTGATTGCGTTTGAGTCAATTCTTCTAATGTCTTGTTGCGATCGGACAGGAGTTTTTTAAATAGTCTTATTTTACACGTTAGCCTTTTTCTTGTATCGCTGTTAGGACAAATAAAAGAGAGAGAGAGTGCTTACAATGTGCCAGCTTCTTTCTGACTCTCTGTTAAATGAGCATTCGATAGATTATCTACATGGCCTTTAGGTTTCTGCATCTTGTATTAAAATAAAACGAGGGAAGAAAAGAAGAAGAAGAAGAAAAAAAAAAAGATTTTATTTTGAAAAAGAGATTTAGACGCAGCTGCTCACGGTGATACTAGTGGGATCCACATCTTTCTTGGAGCCAAAACGGAAGATTCTAGTGAAGGAAGTCTTAATGGATGAAGTTGATTTTGAACGCAGTGTCTTCTTGTAATTATCGAGATAAGCAATCTGTGGTTTATTGAATGCACCTCTTCTCTTTCTTCGAATGAATTCAACTGCATCTAAAGGTTGCATGCCTAATTCTATTAATGCTATAGCAACAAGGGCAGGAGCACGACCTAAGCCTGCAACACAGTGCACAGCAATAGTGGGAGGAAACTCCTTTTCGGCCGAAGCACGTTCTTCTAGATCTACTATAGATAACCACTCAGCAACCACATTAGGAGGAGGCTATAAATATCAATCAGCCTAAATTTCTTATTGGTTCTTTATATATATATATATTTACCACGCCACCATCTTTAAAAGGTAAATCATGAACTTGAATGCCTTGTTCATTTAATCGTGTAGCTGTGTAAGTGGGCTGACAACATCTAACAACATGTGTTACGTTATATCTTTTAAATTCTTCCAGATAAAATGGAAGAGTGGATTCGGTTGGACAATCTAATATGAGAAACCGAAGTGACACGGAGGGCATTTCTATTAAAGAAAGCATACGACCGAGAGGAGTACCTGTTCTTTGGGGGATCATTTTTTGTTGTTGTTGTTGTTGTTTTGTGTTTGTTTGTTTGTGTTGTAAAATAGTTAAGTTTTTGTTATTATTGTTGTTGTATTTAGAAATTATGAGGTAAATTATCCAGGGTCAGAATCTTGTGGATATTGAGCAATGGCGAAAGATGATGCACAGCCGCCGCAAAGTACGTTTGGAGTCTGAGGAGCAAAGAGTTGAAGAATAGGTTGCATAAGTTGAAAGAATACTTTTTTTTTTTAAAAGAAAGTTAGGCTGAATAACACATGTAACTTTCCAGGCTTGAATTTGAAAAGAAGAAAGCGTTTTTTTATCTTTGCCAAATAATATCAATTATAATTAAAAAAAAAAAAAAGATTTTTTTATAAGAGAGAAAAGAAAAACAGAGACGCTCCCTCCTCTCCATTGTGACTTTAAATAAAAAACGGAGTTGCAACCAAAAGCAAAATAACCAATCAAAGTTGCATATAAAAAATATTTTGGTAACACCATGCACACACGCTCCGCTCCCTCCCCTTTTAAAGGCTTGATTTAGATGATTAGCTTGTGAAGCTACCACAACCCAAATAAAAATTAATCACACATTGCAATTTTATCTCTCCCGTCCGACTTTAAATATGAAAAATCTCATTTCAGGGTACCAGTATGATTTAAAAACCCCTTTGCTTTTCCTTTAGCAAAGGTATCCTTCCTTTTCTTCGGGTTTGCTCATGTTTTCAGTAAAGAGTATCCTTCAAATTTCTCTTAATTTGGTTTACCCCTGATTTACAGACCATTTACATTACAATTCTCTAAAAGAGTCTCTCTTACAGTAATTGGTACCTGCATCAGAGCTGGATTCGACCAGTGATGTTAGGGTATTTGCTGTATTCCAATATAATGATTATTTCATCAGGATCAGATAATTGATCGTAAAAGAGATGGACAATCTTTTTATAATAAAATTAATCAACTTCAAATCATTCACTCAGAATGTCTACACATGTGCTTACTACACTTGCAAATCGCTTATCAGTAGGTGTCCAAAATATACTATTTGTCGAAAGGGTATTTCTATGGAAACAAAACAAGCGTTTTGTAGCTTAAAACCTCAAGTGGATGTACATACAAATCAGCTTTACTCATACAGTGCTCACGGTGGAGCCGCTGTATATTTATTTTTGCGGATTTTTCATTGGCCAATTTGCGTTTTTTTTTATTCTCAATTTACGGGTTTACAAGATCCCATTAAGCGTAATGGATAAATATCCTGAGATGAAGGGGTTTTATCTCATTATGGATAGCTCCCGTATTCACGATAAGAAAGACGGTGATATTGACAATATTATTAAATCTAGAGACTATAAATGTGTATATCTTCCTTCTTATTCCCCAGAACTTCACCCCATTGAGCAGTTCTGGGCAGTAGTTAAGAGTAAAGTTAGAAGTCAGTTTGGGAACACTAAGGATCTTAAGACCAGGATCGGCGAAGCATGTAATGAAATTCCTTTCAAACATCTTCAAGGTTTTGTTAAACACTCATTCGATACTTTCCAAAAGTGTTTGAACGAGGAACATTTATAACTTTATCCTGATAGACTTTACCTGACATTAGTAGAAATATATATATATATATATATAAAACGAAAGAGAACGTCCAATTTTTTTTTTTTGAGCAGTTCCAAAAACTAAATATTTATTTAATCATATCTAGTTCAGGAAGCAAATTAGTATCACAATTAATTACGTAATCTTTATCTTTAGATCTTTACCGAAATACGGGTGCGCCATAGCTTCCTTTGCGGTCAGTCTTTCTTGATGGTCATAACGAAGTAAGTGATCTAAAAAGTCGAGTGCCTCATTTGAAATATAGCGACGGTTCTCACTGGTGATGAACTTGGCCCATGGCTTGCATGCATACCTTTTAACAAAGAAAATGAATAAAACATCCACGCGCAGATATGAGACTCCCAAATTCCCTACCTTCCCAATATATCATGATATTGTTTGTCCAGCTTGATACCGTATTTATCCAGATAAGCAAACAATTTATCTGTGCCAAGTACTTTTGCAATTTTTACTAACTGGTCGTAATTATCATGTCCATGAAAAAATGGCTCTTTACGGAATATCTGTAGTGGGGTCGTTAGTTAAAAATAAAACGATATGCAACATAACCTTAAACCCAGTACCATGCTAGCAAACATACAACCGTAGCTCCACATGTCTAAACTATAATCGTATTCTTGGAAATCAACTAATAACTCGGGTCCTTTGAAATAACGTGAAGCCACTCGTACATTGTATGCAGTTCCAGGGTGATAAAATTCGGCTAATCCCCAATCAATCAATCTCAACTATCGTCAATAGTTATTAAATGAAAATACCATTCCTCTCTTTTCTCTGTACCTGATGTTTTTCATGATCAATCATCACATTATGGGGTTTAACATCACGATGCATGATGCCTTTGGAGTGACAGAAATCCAGCGCCTAACACTTGTTATTTTCCCTCATCTTTATGGCTGTTAATATATAATAAATAAAAAAAAAACTTACTTTGAGCAACTCATGCATGTAGAATCGCACGTCGTAGTCGGTGAATCTGGGATAAAGTACCTTGAAATCAGTATTGTTGATATATTCAAAAATTAGAGCGGGTGTCTTGGACTGTAAGAAAGAAAGAAAAATGAGATAAAGCGCTAAAAGCCAAACCACCTGTCTTAACAAGTAAATACCTGAGGATCTCTGACGACATCCAAAAGCTCAATGACATTGATTCCACCTGCTAAATTCTGTAAAATCTTGATTTCACGCTTAATCTTCTTCTTTTTGACTGGTTTCAGAATCTTGATGACACATTTCTCACCGTTGGTGATATTAATGCCTTCAAACACTTCAGAATATTTACCGCGTCCTACTTTACGTACGATTTCATAATTGTCTTGGGAACTTGTTGTCTGTTCAGTACTTTCTTGTGTGTCCTTTTTTTTTTTTTTAAAAAAAAAAAACTCACCTCCACTGGACTTGAAGAGCATCGTAGTCCCAATAACTACTGGGTTCTTTTGTATTTGCATCCGCATAACACTTTGCTACACTCTGATAAGTCATACCATTATCAGTCATTGCTTATAAAAATCAAGAGTAAAAAGGAAATTGGGGAAAAAAAAAAAGTATGTGAGTGAGTGAGTGGTCGGGAGAATTTAAGAGTGAGGAAAAAATGACCTCATCATTTACAACATTTTATTTTTTTCATACTAAAATCTCTAAAAGTGATCAATACTACGTTCAATATCCACTAAATCTTCCATGATTCTGGAAACTGTGGTACCAATTTGTTTGGTTGTTTCTTTTTGGCGTTCAATAGATAAGCCAGCAAATTCAAAAATAAGATCACCGTCTAACACTGCTTTCGTACGATTGGAAGCCATTCTTTGTTTGGGACCTTTGATCAAGCGATATGCTCTAGGATTTAAACCTGCCACATGCTGCACGTTATTCACCAATTGACCATACAGAGTTGAAAGACGTTTGAAGGTCTTTTCGGAAATGGGCGACAGCACCGAAATCGATCCACTAAATGTACCACATAGACAGAAATGTCTTCGGCTGTATTCTAACCCATTTTCCGTTTTTTCAATTTGAGGTAACCGGACCATCGTCTGTACCTGAGATCCTACATGGAAATCACCGCGACGCATCAATTTTTGTCCGCCAAATGATTGCAAATCTATCAGTAAAAATAATTGATTAGATTATCTTGTCCATGTTTCATTTTGTGTTATACTTTACTAAAGGGTGCATATTGATATAAATCCAGGTTTTCGCTTGTGTCACCCACAACTAGGTATAAAGACTTGTCATCAATAATGAAATCAACACAACCAACTTCAAAAGATTGGTAATCTTTTCCTAATAATGATAGCTTGGCTGGCTCGAGCTACAAGAGATTGAAAACCAATTAAAAAAAAAATAACCCCTCCAAAAATGATCTGCCTATACATCTCCCTTCTTTTACCTGAAATCCCAAAAACCAGATGGACTTTTGTGCGTCACCTAGTAAGATAAAGTTTTTGATGGAGCTCATACTCGTCACATAAATTTGTACATCGATAAAAGCGACACCCACAAGACTCTCATCATCCTCTAGACTCCACACAATTACCTACATTCACAAGGTTAAACCACAATGATCCCTTAAACAATTACCTCTTTTTACCTTTGAACCAATGCAGGAAGCTAAATGACCACTGATATTACACATGGCAGTAACAGCACCCTTAACATCTTCTGTATGCAAGTGTTTGAATTTATGGTTGGTTTGAGGGTTATTAGGTTCAGGCACAACCTCAATGATATCAAAAATACGGATCTAGTATAGCATCGTTAGTTATGTTCTTGCATTCAAGAATCCTATTTCTCTCCAACTTACAGACCCACGCATGGTTGTATCCTCACCGCGAAGACAACCAGTGCCTACCACCATAAAGTACTTTCTACCGGTGCTTGTTTGTTTTGACTCGAGGGCAGCACATTGTAAGGAGAAACATTGTTCGAATTCTTCAAACTCCACTTCATCTACGGTTTCCCAGGTAACGGGAGACACCATGATCATCGAAAACTTGTCAACCTGGGGTAGAAACTCCCCGGGTTCTCGCTCCTCATGAACAGGAGTTTCACCTTCTACCTCGTCTTCGTTCTGTAGACGCACAGGAGCCTCAGTTGAAACCAGGACAGCATAGACCTTCATGACGGGATGGTATTGGATTTTATGTACAGTTTGGCCCAAAGGAATCTTTTGCATCACCCAATCCAAATCGTAAATGACCCCGTTTGTGCGTAAGCCAGATAAACGAATGACAGCCTTTGAATCCACGGTAATAAAACCATGTTTACAATTGACGTTATGGAACTGAGTAAAACCAATCACCTCATTTTCGGTCTTCATCGGATGCACACGAACAAAACTTTTGCAGGAGCATAATAACCAAGCGGGTTGAGGACCTGCCACAAAGACACCTGCATACCCTGCCACATCATTGAACGGAATCAAGAGCTTCTTTCGGTGCGTATCGTATTTCTTACTGCGCTTGGCCTCATCTTCTAAATCGGGTCCTGGAATTTCAAATTCATCAATGATCTCCTTCTTCTTCATCTTTTTCGTTTCCTCCGTGACAGAAGCCGCGGATTTTCTTGAAATGTATTCATGGTGTACTCGCGAGAATCGTAAAGCTAACCGATCTGATGTCTCCGACGGCACAAAACTAAATGCCTTATAAATAATAATATCGTCGGTTTCCGTACGAGCCACGAGATGAGGGTCTTTTCTTTCTTTACCAATATTTGTCATAACAATTTCCTTCATAATGGTACTGATCTTTTTTTCTTTGGGTTGTGCTTCTCGATCATGATCGGTAATCAAATCAGGTGCAATATCAAATTGAGGGCATACAAAGTACTCTTTGAAATCAGGAAGACTGTAAATCTTTAAAGTACCATCAGTTGTATACACCACAGACCAAAAACTGACACGTGTGATCTCGTTTAATCCTCCTCCCTGAAGACTGACATTAACCTCGTCAATTTCCTCTGTAATCATGCTGGATTTTCCATCAATACCGTTGTGTGTCATAGGATCGTCTCCTCCTCCATACAACATTTCATCATCGTCATCTTCGTCCATATCGTTCGTAATCACACTGGGCGTCTCTACTGGCACTGCTAAATCGGCATCCAACTGATCCCCATAAAGATCCATATCCACTTCATCAAATTCGGCTACGATGGTTTGCGAAGTATTGGTTTTCTTCAATAAGGAGGTATCAGTGGTATCGTCTGTCGCTTTACGTTTCTTGTGTGCGGATCCAGTAGCAGTATTTGAAGCATTCGCAGCAGCAGCAGCGGCAGCAGCAGCAGTCGCAGCGGCCTTGGCAACCAAAGCAGCCTTTTTCTCGGCCACAGAGGAAAACAAGCCCGAGGTATCTGCAAATATACTTGCCATGGAAACTGCCGAGACATACGAAGGTAAATGTATGGGTGTAATATCTTTTGTTACCGGATCACCCTGCAAGGCTAAAAGTTTGTTGTTCTCCAAAGTCAAGAGAATATAAGGGTCGCGAATACTAGCGTCGACGATTTTGGCACCACGGATGGGAATAGTATGAATACGTTTACCTTCGGGTGTAAGGATCATGACACCTGTTGCATACACTTGCACAATACGAGTGGCATCAAACAGGGTACATACAGCAATAGTAGGACCACGTGTATAAAATCCAGTCTTGACAAGTTCTTGTAATTCGTCACCAGCAGATAAAACCATGGTGCTTTTGGATTTACTGATGAACAGGAGCTTATCAAAGGCTTCGTCAAAGGCGCTGTCTGTTTCAACGGTCTCCCATCGACTGTTGTCACCCTCGGATGTCTTCTTAGTGGTTTTGTGGATGGACTCAGTCTCATTAAAGGGAAGCTCTTTACGACATTTGATGGAAAAGATAGCTTGACTGTCGGACTGGTTGAAAGAAAAGGAAGTTTGGGGATGAATGTGACGTTGGAAGACACAAAGTGCACCGTTTCGACCATGACCTGAACAACTGACGAGTTCCAAGTCAGGTATCCCAGAGACAGGCAAATCCTCGTCTTCCGTCTTTTGATTGCTTTCGACATCACCAATGGTCATATCCACAATAGGTCCCGTATTCAATAAAGTATCACAGACACGGAAAGTAAAATTGCTATCGTGTTGCAATTGAGCTTTGCCGCCCAGTAATTCTTTACTATACTTCCATTTGACCAACAAGGAATCACCCACACGGCTGCCCAAGAAGAAATACTCACCGTTTTTTATATTCGTGACACAGGAAGGTACAGTGGCCAGAGGAGGTAAATCGGTGGCGGATTTGGGGTTCAGATTGACTTTATGTACAATTTCTTCAATATTCATGCCCACAATTTTACTGCCATCCATTCTCATTTGTACGACGGCCCAGTTTCCATTTTGCATAAATATCAGACACCGATCTCCACCAAATGCTAATGCTTTTGCTCCATCCAATGAGAGACCTAGATTGATATTACTGTCGTCGTAAATCATGCCTGGAAATTCGGTAAGTTTCTTGGTGTATCCGTTCACAGCTACACCGACACCGGGTGAGCCTTGAGAGACATGTAAAAGTGAATTGGCAGCAATGACAAGAACACCTGTGACGGGTTTAGGCATTGCGACAAGTTTGATACAATCATAGGGTAATTTGTCGATGGAATAAATAATTGGATAGATTTTGGCGGTTAAGTCTAATGAAATTACGACAACGGACACTGTATCTTTCGTACTTGCTAAGCGACTAATTTTGTTTATAAAGAGTGGGTTAATGATAGGAACGATGATGTTAGGAGAGACTTAAAAAAAAGAAAGAAAGTTGCCGTTTACCCAGTCCAGGTTTGCTCGGATTGAAACAAGATGGCTAATGTAGGTTCATAGTAATCTGCTAAGAATACCATATCAATGACATTTTTGATACGTGGATCAATGGTTTCTAAGTCGATTAGGAAACTAGGTGAATAGGGCCATTTGCTACACACATAAAAAAAAGGGAAATCAGTACTGACACAGGGTCGACTGTATAATGAAAGGGGGGCATTACTCTTCTTCTTCCGCATCGGGTTGTCGCTCATCTAATTTATCTGCTTGACGGAATGGTAAAACTGCTAATTTATTATCGTAAAAGTTTAAAACCGCACATCTTTGTTGTGGATCAATATGAATGTTGGATGGATATGGGTTGGTGAGGAATTCTTTCTATATAAAACGGAAGCATGTTTTAACCATCGTGTATATCTTTTTCTGTTTTCTGCATGACTTACTTTAAATTCGTCTCGTTCGTAGTAGTGAATAGATACAGTGACAATCGAGTTTGTTGCAGGTGACCATTCTAATAATGACATCTTTGAATGAGAGTGAGTAAACAACTTTGTTCTGATATTTTCTATTCCCTGTCATATTATCTTACCTTGGCATCGCTGAATCCTAAAAGCAAACTGTCACAACCTTCCTTTCCACGAGGGGATGTTGTCTTTACTACACCCATGGTTGCAATGGTGCCATTCAATTTATACTGAGCTACTAATTCCAATCTTCCCGAAGTCTTATCTGTAAAGTTCTTCGTTAATGGCTTCATTTTGGGAAACGTAAGTGTCTTTTTTTGATTAAAGTAAAAGATTAGTCACTCCCATTGGATATGTCATTGGTAGGGCCAATATGGTTATTACCATGTCTTCGTTTTCGTTCAAACGTTCATTGACTAATTCATTGTCATCTAATACGTCGTCTTCATCGTCTTCTTCGACAGTGTTAGGTATATATTCCACAAACTCATAGATCTGTAAAAGGGAAGCTTTGGCAACCACAAGATTAATCGCGTCCGGTGAGGTGAAGTGACTTGTCTCTACCTGTTCTACAGTTTGAGGTGGGAACAACTCTTGATATACTGCATATGCCGACATTATCCTAAAACGCGTATGGTTTTTTGTGTCCCTTTTCAGAAAAAAAAAAAAGAAGAGGAAAAAGTGTTTGGGCTAGAAAAAAAAACACCTAAAATCATGATCCTTTAAACAAGTCACAGAGCACTTTTTGAGACACATTTCTTTGGTACACATTGAGCACTGACAGTAGCTAAATATAAAGCACCAAGCATTGAACCGTCGGCAAATACACAATCATGTTTCTCAAAAAAAAAAAAAAAAAAAAAAAATTGACTGAAATAGAAGACTGATATTATGCATGATATCAATTTTACAAACTATAGCTTAGTACAACTTCCTACAGAGCTCAGATACCTGAAATGGGAAGGCATAATTAGAAGCACAGCGCCTAGGACATTCAGTGAAACTTTCAAAGTGTAAAAAGTTTATTGATCTACTACCATAGAAGATATAAAGCCCATCCTTGCAAACCCGCTCTTGTAGGTAGGAAGATCAATCCCGATTTGTAGATAAAAGAATAATACCAACTGATTCTTTAAAGTAACCAGCATAAAAAAAAAATTGTCGTAAAAACATAAAAGTTGTAGTATATTATAAGAAAGATATGAAAAGAGAAAATGGCAAGAGTTAGTAATAATAGGACGTTATACAAAAATATAAGGGGGAAAAATGTATAGACAAAAAAAAAAAATGTTCAAGGATGTTATATTAAGCAGAAGCGGGAGTTTCCTTTTTCAAATTTTTCTCTTTTACATCCATATCAGCAAAATTAGTCGAGAAGCCATCTTGCCATGTTTGATCTGGTTCTGTGGTGCTGTTACTGCTATTGAAATCACCAAATGGATCATCGTCCTCGGGCGAATCGTGTTTTTGGGGTGTCTGTAAACCTGCGGCTGGTTGGGCTGTGAAAGAATCACTGAATCCACCCGTCCAATCCACCGTTGTTTCTTCATCCTCCTTTTCCTCATCCGCTTGATGTGAGACTACTAGACCAGCAGGATTTTCATTGACGGCATAATCAGTTTCAGTGAACAAATAATCCTCGTTGCCTCTTCAGCAAAATTGTAAGTCACCCTTTTGATTTTATCAATTAAAAATAATAAAAGAACCTACCGGGTAATCCAAGTATCATGAGATTGATCACTAGTATCAAATCGACTCATTTGGCTTCTTAAAGTAGCTTCCGTATGATCTTCATCTTCCTCCTCATCCTCTTCCTCCTCTTCATCATCATCGTCATCATCATTTATAATAGCGTGCATACCATTCTGTCTAATTTCTCCTAAAGGCAAACTATCTCTCTCTTTAGTCTCTTTGAGCTGTCCCACACAATAGACATGCCATTTGTCTAAATCAATCGAGTCTTTTACGGCTGAAATAATTCCTTCAGGATATCCTTCAAACAATTTGATGACTTCATCTGAAATGAAGGTCAAATGTCCCATGTAACCTAAACGCATCCCTTTGGGCTTTTGGCTATGATAAAAATAAATAGATGATGAGCGGTTGTTCTCTAATAGAATAAAGGTATCAATGTATTACCATTCAATGTCGTTCTTCTCTTGCGCTTGGACGATTTTATCAGTTAAATGACCTTGTGTAAATATTGAAAGAGCTAATTGTCGATTGGATTCTTTGTTCATTTGACCATTGAATACTTGATGTAACATATCATAGACAACATAATGTAAAAAGTTGTTCCAAGGAAAATAAAAGAACAAATCCTATCAGAGTTGACATAGTTAATCTATCCGCATATATTAAAATGGTGTACTAAAAAACCAGCAAAGAACTTACTGTACATGTGGGTAAGACCTTATGTTTTACGAATTCAAGTTTCAATAAATCACCCGGCGTAGGCTCATCCTCCTTGGTGATATTTAAACTGGACATGTTGGAACAATGCAATAATTCGGCAAACAGCTCACAAATCTTTAACCGCTCAAAGCCCAGTGGAATAGGCAATGATTCTCGCACCATGAGTTGGGGCACGGTTTTAGGGTTCAAGAGTAAATGGTTAAAGTCTTGTATATGAAGGGTTAATACACGAAGCATATCTACAAGTGAAATCATCGGTTGACGCACTGTCTGGTTTCCGTATCCCATGACAACAGCAGCTGTCTCGTTATCCATATCGCTGTTATTATGTCGAATAATATCAATAATAATTGTGACTCCATTAATCAGTGTAGATGTAGAGTTGGGTTTAGATGAATCCAGCATGTAATTAACCAACTTTTCCATCACTTCTTTGCTAAAGATGATATTAGCATATGCAAATAAAAAATTCCTCGGCAGTGTTAGAGGGATCAGGAGGACTCACCTTGTTAACTGAAGTATAATGTCATTAACGCCAATACTAGGTGATTCTAATAAACTCGTTTGCGACATTCGAATGATTTCACAAATACATTGTTGTGCTGTACAATGCTCCTACAATAAATGTTTTTTTTAATAATGAGCACAAGACAATCAATTGTGGTTTCTTTACCTCTGTTTCAAGATTTGGATCCAGCCTATTTATAAGGTTCAACAATAGGCCATTATCATTTAACCACTTGAAAGATGATTTAGTAGGTTTGTAACAAACATATTTATTGAGACTTACCTGGACAGTTCCTTTTGCTTCGGGTAACTCCTCTAGACGGACCAGAGTTAACAATAAATCCATAATAGCTGAACTTTGTAGGTGTGACAATATCATGTCCAAATTGGCGGGCTTTGATTTAATAAAGTCTAACATCTCCAATGCTCTCTTTGTGAGGAATATAGTAATGATTTTGCAAAAGTAAGAAGACTGGAAAGAATAGGATGCGTCTGGAGAAAAGGGCAACTTTAAAAAATTCCAGAAATCTTCGAGTATTTCGACGTGCTCAATGACAATGGCATCTATTAGTTGAGGTATTTCACAAGCAAGAATTTCACATGCAATTAAGGGAAGTCTAAAAAGGAGATGGCATGTTTAATAAACTTATCGTTTATGTGTACCTTTTTTTTGTTTGTTTTACCTTTGCTTATCAATGTCCAGCGAGAAGAATAAAGCAATAAGCTGAGCAATGTTTTCTTTTTTCAAGAGACTAAAAAAAAGGAAGTGTTATAAACAGCACCGAAACTAAAACTTGTTTATTCTTACAACTCGATTAGCTTTGGGTTTTGTGATTTAGCTTCTTGAATGATATCCTGATCACATAATATTTCTTCCAAAGTAACATCTTCTTGTTCTAAAAGACCATCAATTGCTGAAGGGTTATTAAACCCGAAACGCCAAAACATGTTTTATGTAAAAGGTAAAAAGAGAGATAAATAAGGGGAGCTTAGAGTTAACTTTTACCAAGAAAAAAAATAAAAAATAAATAGCGTCGTTCTTTTAAAATAGAACAGTGTCGTATTGTTTATAGGAAAGTGCGTTGCACAATTCATGAAAAATAGTGTCGTGAAAAAAAATAGGTTGCATGTATAAATAAGCCCATAAAAACCATACAGCTACTTGCGAGGGCAGTCAATTTTCTCGAGTTTATACCATTGCTTTTAACTGTCAGATGCAAAATGTTGTCTTGTTGGAGAAAGATAAAGTGGCAAGTAGATCATCTCACCAATAAGAATGCATTATGGTCCCTGAATAAAACTCGACACTCAGAGTAACACACATGCTCATAATCTTTTGTGAGGAACCCGCCAAAAACGATCTGCATATTTCCCCTTTTTCCGTGTTATCATTACTGGCTTTTAACACATGCTTGAAATGATAGTAACTTTTATTACATAAGCATATTTTCTTTCCCAGCTTCTATCTATAAAATGCAATGTCTTCCTTGTGATGATGAGACATCAAGCCCTGAAACTATCTTTCACGTGATTGCGGTGTCAGAAAATTGTTGTATTTAAAAAATCGGACCACCTTGTCTCTTCTTTTTATTTTTTTTTAATTTTATACTTGAAAGCTCATTTCCCTTCATCTAATTAATTTCAATGACTACCACACCTATTGAAGAGTTTGAACTAATCATTGTGGGCGCTGGCATCGTTGGTTGTGCTGCAGCCAAGGCCTTTGGTACCGATGGTAGACGTGTGTTGTTGCTTGAGCGTGATCTCACCGAACCAGATCGTATTGTTGGAGAGTTACTACAACCTGGTGGAATCAACTCTTTAAAGTCATTGGGGTTAGAAGGTACCATTTCTTTTCCTTTAAATATTCTGTGGTATTAACAGAATATATTTAGACTGTGTGGAAGGAATTGATGGTATTCCTTGCTATGGCTATGGTGTGATCCATAAAGGACAGACAGTTGAGATTCCTTATCCAGTCAATTACGAGACAGAGAAACAAGCATCAGGTAAATCGTTTCACCATGGTCGATTTATTCAGAATTTAAGAAAAGCTGCCACTTGCACCGAAAAGTATGTGTTTGTGTAACCTTCCAATTATCACTATTTTATTTTAATCAAGCCCGTTTGTTTATGTAGTGTCACAGTACGAGAACTTACAGTAAATACATTGATAAGAGAGGATGATGGAGACAAAGTGATTGGTGTCAGTGCTCAATCCAAAACCAACGAATATTTCAAGGTAAATTAATATATATATATATATATCGCATCTCTAAGGTCAAATCACTGATAATCGCAAAATATAGTTTTATGCCCCTCTGACTATTGTGTG
This sequence comes from Mucor mucedo, assembly GCF_025094135.1. NCBI lineage: Eukaryota > Fungi > Mucoromycota > Mucoromycetes > Mucorales > Mucoraceae > Mucor > Mucor mucedo. Next base: position 3,997 of record NW_026252531.1, on the reverse strand, counting down.
CGATGGTTTATTTTCTAAATTCCGTAAAGAATTCACCACAAAAACACCCGATGTTCGATCCAATTTCGTTGGCTTTGTCTTGAAAGATTTGGAATTGCCTTTGCCCAACCATGGACATGTCATTTTGGCGAATCCTTCTCCCGTATTAATGTACCAGATCAGTACGCATGATACCCGTGTATTGGTTGATGTACCTGGTAAATTACCTTCTGTATCCACAGGTGAACTTAGAGCTTACATGGAAAATATCGTTGCACCTGAATTGCCTGAATCCATTCGAGTAAGAGTCTTCATTTATAAATATCGTTTCTATACTCATACATCCTTTTATTGCTTAGCCTAAATTTATGGAAGCACTAGAGACAGAAAAATTGAGATCCATGCCAAATGGTTTTTTGCCTCCCTCAGCTAATCAATCTACCGGTATGATTGTTGTAGGCGATGCCATGAATATGCGTCATCCTTTAACCGGTGGTGGAATGACTGTAGCATTTAACGATGTTGTCTTGTTAAGGGATTTCTTGTCACCTCAAAATGTGCCTTCATTTACAGACTCGGAATTAGTTATTCAGCAAATGAACTCATTCCACTGGAAGAGAAAGAACTATTGTACTGCAATCAACGTCTTGGCCATGGCCTTATATCGTCTATTTGCTGCGAATCATGGTAAGATTTATTTGATGGTATCAATGTGTATGTCTAATCCGTATTTGCATATTGATAGACGCTGATTTGGAGGTTTTACAGAGAGGATGCTTCTCCTACTTTCAATTAGGCGGTGATTGTGTGGACGGACCTGTGGGTTTATTATCTGGCTTAATCCAACGCCCAATCGTACTCGTCTATCATTTCTTTGCAGTCGCTTTCCATGCTATTTATATTGAAGCAAAGAGTAATGGCTGGTCTGGCGCTCATCATAGTTTCATCATGTTATTTACCGTACTTTACACTGCATGCGTTACCATTTTACCATACCTTTGGACAGAGACAAAGTATTAGATCATTTCCACAAACACTCTCCATTTTATTTATACTACAAGAATTAATACAAATCATCAACTTATTATTATAATCAGTGTCTTTGTGTGTGTATTGCACACGTCGTTTTTAAAAAACAAGGTTAGAAAAGGGTACAATAATTAAGCGTATGAAAGCGACGCATCCCAAAATAAAACCTGTTCATATCATATTAAATGCGAGCTACTAACTTTTGTTTATTTTGAAAACCATCTAAGGACAGACAAATCTTAACAAAAAGCGTTAAATGATAGAATAATATCTCTAGCCATGGTAGGTCGTAAGCACGGCTGGATGGATCAAAGCATGTTTATTGCAAAAAACCATTTGAGTATCCTACTTTGGTAAGTATGTTACACGATGAACAAATTCATGCTTATTTTTTGAGCTCAATTGATACAACATTAATTAAAGTAGCAAGATGTGCGGATCCATTTGGCAGCTTTCTACAGAATAAACAAAGATTGTCATAGTTTGCCACAAAACAAAGGGATAGAGCACACAAGGATGTCAATTTTATAAATTTGAAGCCGTCCCGGAGCTTATTAAACATACCCGTTTTTTTTTTTTTTTTTTTTTTTTTTTCTTTTTTTAAATTGACGCATCACGCAAAATTTCTATCGCGGTCAATTTTTGATCAAATATTAACAAGCAAAAATGCGATGAATTTTTGACCGCCGTCGCGGCGATGGCGGTTAATTTTAGACCGTAATCTTCGCGAATGCCGTCAATTTCTACACTTTTTGGCCGTATTTATCAAGAATGCGATACTATTACTGGTCGTATTTATCCCGAATGCCATCAATCCCTTGCTTATTAAATTTTATACCCTTGTGTTATGAACAATTATGTGTTTATATTATGAATAATTGAATTTATTTTTTATTAAATGTTTATTAAATAACAACGGCAAAAGGGATTATGGATTATGAGGTGAAATTACAGATAAAGTGGATACATAAATTACCGATAAAATGGATACATAAATGAATACATAAGAGTATTATACATATAGAAAAGTTACATACCTACAATTAAAAATATTAGTGGTTGGCTTATGTAGGCTACAGCTGCTATTTTATTCACCTTATCCTAGTGTATGCCTTGTATTAATACGTAAGCGTATTATACGAATAGAAAAGCTACAAACCTAAAATTAAAAATATTAGTGGGTGGCTTACATAGGTCAGAATTGCTTCTTTATTTACCTTAGCCCAGTGAGTGTTTTGTATACATTATATCTCTAGACTACTGTGTTAAAATATAGTACAATTTTATACAATAAGTTACTTACATTTCTATCAAGTGGCAATATAAAGAAAAGCAGATATAGTCAGTTGTAGAGAAAAATATTGGACTTAACTTGACGAATGTAAGATACCCACTAACAGGTTTACCTAGTGCATGGGTAGGGAAAGGGTACATCTATGTCAAATTAAGTCATATTTAATATTTATAAACATACATAAAAACTTTAAGTACAAAATCAGTTGTTGGGGGAAGAAAAGAAAACTTTTATTGCTATGTAAGAAATATTAAGAAGGTTTTGACTAAAAACCTTGGAATGGACTTTAAAAAAAAGGATCTAATCCAAGCGAGCTTGTCGACACAATCTTGGCAACATTGTTTTACTGTATCTGTATTAGCCTTTTAATTAAAATCTTGTTCTTCTTAAATTTCTGCTTTTGTTACGGTTCTGAGTTACAATACGTTCATGCTGGATTGGTGAAAATCATAACGCTATAATTTAAGGCCATTCCCTGGGTTAAGTCTTACGTCGAGAACGAGCAAAAGAAGTTTGTGGTTTTATATGCTGACGAAATTATGTGTTCGGCTGTTCTGACCAATGCCACTGATTATTCATGTTACAATTACTGGTGATGCGTTTAAGGCGAATATGTTAATAAAATGTAATTAACGTGACACAAAATATCAATCCCAGTCCATAAGCCAAACCATCATTTTTGTTTCTCTTATAAAATCATCAATAATTATCGTAAAGCACTAATTTTTTCGACTATACTATTCTAATAATCAACCCTAATTTTTGACAGTAGCAAAATTAATATTTGTAGCTATTTGTTTCTTTTTAGGAGTTAAACATAGGCGATTGGCGGTCAATATTTGATATTTTCGCCAAAAATGCGACATGGTCAATTTTTAATAAATCTTTTTCAAAATTTTGCACTGACTGGATTATCAAGTTTTGATTTCAAGTTTTTTTTTTTAAAGATCCAAAGTTGCCCAAAACACAAAGGTCTAAAAGACAAAAGTTACAGATGCACCCTTTGAAAACCCTTACTGTAAGTTTTAAAAGAGGCACTCTTAGGTGACTAAAGCTCAACTTTAATACTTTTTCCATTGTGTAATATCCGATGTCTAAGAGACAATAATTTCCATCGAAATATAAGATAATTCTTTATTAAATATTTAATTTGCTCTTGTATATTTATTATATGTTCATGTTTGTTAAGTCGGTGATTCTTATATGCTCCGTATTTACATTTGAGTAGTTGTTACTATGGTGAGACAGTCTTGTGATATACCACATTGGTAGCATTTGTGGAGTGCTTTTACTATAACATTAATTGTATTTAGCCCCAAATTGAAAACCCAGCTCATATTAGACAGATTTTATTTTTTCGCATATAAAACTGCTCTCTAAAGTATATTCAATGATTCGTCTAATTTTCTAAACATTTTGAGTATAGTATTTGTGCTAAACCACACATATAGATTATACATATAATAAATTCATATCTCATCATCACTGATAAATGATAGCTAAATTATGATCAGGCATAAAAAAGGAATTCGCTAAAGCCGGTCACTATTTTAAAGTGTCACGGTATCGTAACACCAATGCCCGAACTTAAGACATGTTATTGTTATTATTTCTCTATTGACTATGCGTAGCACTAATTGTCCAATATAGATATTGTTATTGATAGCATACTCATATTGTTAAGAATAGTATCCT